>NW_021163972.1:0-15700 GCF_004324835.1 Dendronephthya gigantea | reverse complement strand
TTAAGCCAATATTTTTTATATTCAACATTGAAAGGGGGCGGGGGGGGGTACAAGGGGGGTTCATATTGAAAATTTCAGTGAAAGTCCGGATAGTTTTGTCACTGATTGTCTGTGCAACCCAAGTCGCAGTTGCGCTTGATTGAACAACAATAATAATCATCAAAACTTTTTTGCAAGTATTAAGTACTTTCCAAAATTGGTCGGAGATACGTGTCCCTATTCGATGAAACCTGGGACACTAATGGGAAAGAGCTTTTTGGTCATCAATTTGAACAAAGATTGAAACAAAGAGCTGAGACTGCACAAACCATCTCATCCGCTAGCTTCACTCCCAAGTCAAAGCAGTTTTTTCCAAGCAGCACCTCCTCCCCAAAGCCATGGCAGAGAGGAAGTGCAAACAACTATAATTACCAATACCCTCGAGGACTGGGCCAATCCTACCGCAGAAGCAGACCATACAGGGGCAGAGGACGGGGGTCATCAACCTTCACCCGCTCAATGCCACAAGGTCAATAAGAACCTCCCTAAATACAGGTATGTTGCCGACTCAAAACACAATATTTCAAGCCAATATGCCCTTAGCAGGCAGAATAACTCATTTTTACAACAACTGGGTAAAAATTACACAAGACCCTTGTGACCCGAACTTTTGTTTCAAGCCACAATGTTCACAACTCCATGTCATTTTGAGTATATTTTTTATGAATAATTCATGATTTTAAAATAACAGTTTTCCTTCCCTCACTTCACAATGTCACATGACCTCCCATCCCGGGTGGGTTATCTATCCTTGTCTGGGAGGGTTGTTGCATTCCGCCACACGCTCCCCTAAAAATATGAACTTTTTTTTTATTTTTACTACATATTACTGTTAATCAACTGCTCGATCAAATGTTTGAATGTCCCAGATCACCAATTAACAGCATGTTACTACTAGGAAATCCTGTCTCGCACTTTGTTGGATACCATCTCAAGGAAATAACCAAACTTTTCCTCGTCGGAAATAGGTTTCAAATGTATCTGAGTCAAAAACATTTTCTCAAACCTTACCCAATTGCTAGCCGTACCCTTGAATGATGTTATAGTAAGTTTGGGCAATTTGGCATGGGATGTTCTAGCTGCCACTTGGGTCCGAGAAACAGTAAAAGGGCACAAGTTGGAGTTCATCACAACTCCCTATCAGACATATGTTTCAAAAATGCATGTCACTCTCAAGGAGGCAGCATTAATCGACCTTGAGGTTCAAGCTCTGCACCACGAAAAAGCTAACCTCTTCTAGAAAGTGGCAATTATTGTATTGCACCCTAAAAATCTCTTCAATAAAAACTTTCTTTCTTTGATCAATGTTTTTGTAGTAGAACACTGTCAATAACAAATTAATTACCGTTATTTGGAAATACCAGGTCCATGACTCTAAATAAATTTGGTTAGGTTGTTCAATGATAGCACAGGGGTGACAGATAATAGTATTCTGTACACATGTCTTTTCTTGCATTAATCTATAACTCCTTTTCCACGTAAAACAATGTTTCTTCACTTTCCTGGAAGAATCTTCTTTGAAAGATGAGTGCACATCATACTATACTTGTATTGCGCATTCATAGTGTTTTCGTTATTGACTGTCATCCAATTGTTTGAACAGGTTAAATTCCAATGTTTTTGGCAAACAGTGCCAACTAACGCAGTTGTGTTTGCTAATCCACTTGCTCTTTTATATTTTTATCCAGAAGTAGGTATCTACAAGACAAAAGAAAATAATTTTTAGAATACACTACACTAGCCTTAGCCCAACGAAATGTCGTAAAGCGGGAGTGAAGTATAGAAACAAAATTAAAAAACTTACCGTATATCGTCTTGATGATGATATTTTCACACATATAGTGACATAATTATAAAATTGATTAAATGACATGCAAAGTTACAGAATATGGTTAACACACAGAATAAAGCGTAATGGGATCCATAACAGAATCCCATGTCTGATTTCAAACTTTATGGTTTGTCAATTTAAAATGCACCGTTATTGGTAGTCTGTGCTAAATGATCTAGGTGGTTTTCTTCCTTAAGCCTAAATTGTAAATTAGCTGACGATTTCAAGCTTGTTAATCGTTCATATGTCAAGGGTTCAATGACGCAAGATGAAAGCGATCTCACTCTGCTAATGGCAACGTATGAAACTCCAGCAGTTCTTTCTGATTTGGCAATATCTATCCAAGCTTTTTGAAGAGTAAGTCCTTGGCTTTTGTATATTGTTAGAGCCCAGGCGAGTCTTAGAGGCAGCTGTTGCCGCTCATGAAAACTTGTTTCTGACTGTGATGAGGCTGTGATTGGACACACTGGAACACAAGATGGTTTGTTCTCATTAAAAACAGGACCTCTGTAGTTCTCAAACTCAATAATAACTGCAATAGGCAAGTCAGGTGGTTGGTGGTTCTTCTGATAGACAATATAAACAACTGTTCCAGTAGCTTCATTACAGAGGCCAACACTTGACCACAAATTCATGGTTAACATAACCCTAGCACCTTTTGCTAGAAATACAACAGGTTCCAACCCAGACATATCATCTGAGGACATCTTTTTGGCCAATGAAAAGGAATGGCGAGCATTAATATGAGCAATTGGATGCTCAAGTTTTGTTAGTTGTTCATTATTGTAATTTGCAACTTGTTCATTGCTATAGAAGAGTCTAGTAGTGTCTTCAAAGTCGCATATGTTAGTGACATTCGATGGTTAACAAGTTAGAAGTAATTTCCAGTCGTCGACTGTTGACTCACTTTTGCGAAGTTGTAACAATAAATCTCTGAATTGTATTTGTTCAGATGTCATACCTTGCACACGTTGATTAACAGTGAGCTTAACAACTTTGTCAAACATAGAGTATGCTTGATAACCTTGTTCGCCAACAGAATTTGATGGTTTAGCATGATAAAGAGGCTTGTCTGCCACTGGTGGCAATTGACCTGGATCTCCAGTTAAAATCAATGATTTTCCACCAAATACTTTGTCATTATAACCAGTTGCTTGTTTGCAACTCTTATCTATCCAACCAAAAGTAACTTGGCCAAGCATTGAGTATTCATCAATAATGATATATCCAATATTATTAACACTTTCTTGTAATCTACACAGGGTTTGTCCTGTTAGATCTTTATTACCTCTTGACCCTATAGGCAACTTTAACAGAGAGTGCACAGTTACACCTTTAAGTTATGGTTCTTGACTTTGGATAACAGCTTGTAATTTGTCAAACCAGTCTGGAACATTAGATTGTCCATAGGGTGTTTGCAAGAACTCATGCCAAGAATTGATTAGAACCTCACTTGGTTCTTGGTCACCCCACGCATTGTTTTGGGTTGTTCTCCAGGGTTTATATCTCAAAAGTTGATACTTACAATATAGTCCAAATTTAGGACCTTTGGGATTAGGAGAATAAGTTGGGAATATTCTAGGTATAACATTGTCTGGTAATCTTGTCAGTTTATTGTTAACAACTTTATAAGTTACAGCAAATTGAAGAAAATTCATATTCATAATATTTTGTGAACTGTATTGCTCACGATTAGCGTACACATCAAGAAGTGAATAATCATTGCATGAATCATGTTCTTCAATACTTGCAGTGTCACATACTCTATGTGAACTATTTAAACTAACTGATATCACTTTAAAGACAACAAATGATGCATTGTTTCCCGAGCAGCATAATCTCGTTCACCAAGAGATCTCATAACTACCTTCTTAATAGCTCTGCGAGGGTCAGTATTACTGTCAACATTTTGCATGATAGAGTTAAATGCTTGTTTTAATAAAGGTGACCTTGGTTCACCTTTGGCTGCATATTTTGTGAGATATTCAACACAAGCATAGTGATCAATAACAACCTGAATATCACAGTTAGCTCTCCATCCCTGGAGTTGAAGTTGTTGGTGGTTATTTAACCTAGCATCATTTCGTTTAGTCACTTTCTTAGCTCTATAGTGTTCATTATCACCTGAAGTGTGGATTTTTTCAAATTCTAATTTTGTCTGTGGACAATTATCAAATGGGAAATGAAATCTACATTTCAATTCAGTCTCATTTGACTTTTTTCTTAGACCATAGCTAGTACTACAACAAATGTGTCGTTGAACCATATTTAACAGATCCACATAATCTTACATGTTTCTCTTGTTCAGGAATGTCAATGTGACTTCTTTGACATGGATGAGTTTCAGGTCTTACCCAGATGTTTCCATCTGGTGGATTTGGATTGACAGTTGATAATAACCAGTCAACATACTTTCACACTGTTTCCGATGCTTCCTGACCAGCTTCAATATCATTGTCTAATTTTGTTGTATCAGAACAATTTTTGAGCTAAGAAACCTTTCAAGGCAGTTTGAGTTAGTTGACACAAACCTGGGTCAATATTTAGTTTAGCAGTACCATGACAATGAATACTACCTCTACCTTGGTATTCATATCTAAACCAGTGCCATTTTGCTCCAATTGTTTCATAAAGCCAATGTTTTACAAAGCTTTCTAATCTTTTGGTAAAAAAACAGTCTACAAGATGTGGATTATTAATAACATTTTGTCGTCTGACTTGACTGGAAATGTTAGCATTTTCACTATTACTATTAGCATTAAATAAGGCATGTAACTCAGGCCAATGCATATCTGCAGAGGAAAAAGTAAATAATGGTGTTGGTGCTCCAACATTTGTAATGATGGCTTTAAGTTCCTCTCGAACTGTATTCCAGTAAGCATTTGTACCTGCAATATTTGCAACGTATCTAGAAACTTTAGACATGAACACATTAGCACTATTACTGGCAGCCATTTCACGCAGTTCATCAATGGTGAGATGTGCTTCACCTGGATTTTGTTTAAGGAATATTCCACTTTGCTGTAAAATTCGTTTTCTTAAATAAAATGGTAAATCCATTTACCATCAATAATTTCAGCAAATTTCAAAAGATGTTTAATTCTATCTTGAAAAGGAACATCTCTTAACAGGTCTTGATTAGTGGGATCCCTTTCCCATCAGAAAACAATGTTGGAAAAGCCATAGTGGCAAGGTGAGATATCTGATATTAGTTTAATGGCTCATTTTCAACAGTAGGCCCGGCAATTGGGTCATTTGTAGAAAGCTGATTTCTGACTGCTTCCAATTCTTGTTCCTGTTGCTCACCAACAGGTAAAAAGCTACTCATTTCAGTTGAGTCATTATAAACTCTATCCTCTGAAGAGTTTTCAGTGGGAGGGCCTAAATCTGGTTCAGTATTATCATCTGAAATTTCATGTTCAGTCTCAACAGTTAATAGCTCTGATGGAATACCATCGTCAGGTAAAGAGTTTAATGCATTTTCATTAATTTCTAACTCAGCATAATGATGATTGTTACGTATAAGCCACAGTAATGCATTGTGTACTTTTTGCCGTGTAACAGTTACATCTTTAAGTGTATTATCTTTACCTTTGACCTTGACAATAATCACAGATAACTCCCTGGGATATCTCGGTAAGGATGTTGCAAGTTCTTTTACTTGTTGTGGTAAGTTGATACAATGTCCTTAGTAACCTCGTTGTCCTCTGGGTTTTATGTAAACTCTCATGATTGGGAGAGCCAGTGCAATTAACATTTCCTCAATCTGAGTCAAATCTTGTAACTCCTGTGGGATTTGGAGATGGGATCATTGAATTTTGAAATGAAAACGTTTTGGGAGATTTCTTGTCTCTAGAACAACGTGAGCACACATAGTTGCTGGGTGACTTTGGTTTAGATCTTAATGGCCATGCCTCTTGGCAAACTGTGCATTGGCTAGTAAAGTATTGTACAGACTTATGGAAATTATTTATATTAACTTTTGCCCAATGTTGACTTTCAATACCACCATTTTTTTTGTCAAATACTTTCAAATAATCCTCCTGGTATAAATTCTCTTTTTCAGGTTGCTGATTAGCACAAGATACTTTCGATAATTTTAATTTTTGATAGTTTTTAGCATTTTCAAGTCTTTTTTTTTTAACTTCCGTCTCACTTGCCCGTTTTCTTTTTTTATACATTCTAGAATTTTCAAGTCTGATCTGTTTTTCTCCTTCAGTTTCTTCTGCTTTCTTTCTTCTGTTATACTCTGTAGCTTTTTGTAATCTATTTTGCTTCATGGATGCAGTCTCTCTACATCTTTTTATCATTACAACTAAGATAAAATCGAACTGGAACTATTTCAAATAATTAGTCTGCACCTCAATGGGCAGATGAATAATATTTTGTGCCTCAATGGGCTCCACCACAATGGGCGGATCAATGATATTTTGTGCCTCTATGGGCGCCACCACAAGGAGCGGATCAATGATATTTTGTGCCTCAATGGGCTCCACCACAATGGGCAGATCAATGATATTTTGTGCATTGATGGGCGACACCACAAAGGGTGGATCAATGATATTTTGTGCCTCTAAGGGCTCCACCACAAGAGGCGGATCAATGATATTTTGTGCCTCAATGGGCTTTACCACAGTAGGTAGATCAATGACATGTAATTTGAAATGTTTGTCTGTTACAAACGAACAATACACAATGAAGGAAGGTAAATCCTTCACTGATAGAAAGCTAACTGGGGAATCTGCCCATTTCTTAAAGCCAATAAATACGTATTGTCGCCTTGCTTTAAGACATTGTCGATTGTTGTCGAGTTCCAATCTAATAGATCTGGGGCCGGTTGTATCAAAGCCGGATAGCGCTATCCACCGGATAGTGATTTTTCAATCGCTTCAAAATCGCTCGTTATTTGCCACAACTTTGATTAAATCTTAGTATTCTTAAATTGAGGATCCTCTTTAATAATTGTTGCTTCCAAGCTGAAATTTTATCGCTTTTCGAACATTTTTAGAACGGTTGAAAAAAACTATCCGGTGGATAGCGCTATCCGGCTTTGATACAACCGGTCCCTGGGATATTTCTTGCTGTTAATAGAGCCGATAAACTCATAAAAGAGCATTGTCTTCCACAAGAATGAATACTAAATTGTTCATGTCCCTGATGAATACTCCTGCAAACGTGTAAAGACATTTGACAATTGTGATTTGTGAACTGAAGTTACTAAACAGATTAATACTATATACTTTACAAATACCTGTGCTAGCTGTGCAATCTGAATTTCAGTTTCTTTACTTTAGTAAATACGTCAGTCACATTGTCCGTCTCCGATATATTTTGACACGATTTTTGGGAGCGCAAATTTCGGACTTAGCCCAAAAAGCACTTGTGTCCAGTTACATATTGCGGTCTGTTACGCATGCACATAACAGACCGCGATATGTAACTGGAAATAAGTGCTTTCAACAGACCGCAATATGTAACTGGACACAAGTGCTTTTTGGCTACCTAAAGGAAGTCAGGCGAGGATGCGCCATAAAATTATGCTGCACAAAACCTTTTTACGTTATACAGACATTTTATTTCTATATTGTGTGAAGATAAGTAGTAGGGTGTGAATACTGGTGTAAATAGACCTTTTAAAGATTTCATTATATGAAAGTACATGAATTTACTAAAAAAGAGGGTGGGACAGTGTCAGGGTGCTACATGTCTAAATGATGTGTAAACTTGAAATGTTTGCCACCTCCCAACATTTACTTTGAAGGTGAGAAGATGAATACAATGCACTGATCATTCTATATTATAGGCATGTGCATTTTGGCTATACCTTTTTAACCATGGGTAAGTTCTAGTGTAGTTTAAAACATGCAATTTTTTTTGGGGGGGGGAATCAATGTCATGTTTAATATTCCAATAATTTTTTCCTATAATTTTACCCTCACCAATATTATAAGTAATTGTAATATTGTTACAATCTAGCAGTCGATCTGAAATGGCTTCTTCGTCGTCTTCAGGCGTGATTTGAATCTCATTTACCTCCAAGATTCTGATGAACATGGTGTGGAAAATGGTGACGTAAAACTTTTCTTTTGTTTCAACATTCTGTAGAAACAGCCGAGCATACCACATTGTATTTTCCTGTGATACTCATTGCTTCATCTTACATGACTCGCACCTGACAGTGTTCACTGTGCCCTGACCCTCAATCTTCTTACCACAGGCATTGCAGGAGTTGTACTTACTTAGGTTTTTAACCCCAACGATGGAGACAACTGCCTGTTTTGCAACTAAATCAGTTATAGCTGGGCCAGCATCTGGCAACTGTTCATCAAAGGAGCCACACTCTTTGACACTGAAACCATATTTTGCTGTGTTGACATAAACTTCATTTGTATAATTGTCTTTTTTCACCCTTAAGTTTTGGAATAGGTAGGTCTTTTCATCTTCAACGCTTTCGACCCATTCTTCCCAAAGAATAGCCTTGATTGTTCCAGATGGGTCTTGTAGAATGCAAGTATGTTTCTTAACTCTTAAAACTGTTAACTTAGAAATAGGAATGATGCCAAAACAGTAACGTTTCTCAATTGCTTGTTCAAAGGAGACTCAAGAAGGGTGTAAAGAAAGTGCCTTAACCAACACAGATACGACATGTTTACGAAGCCCTGGCCACCTCGACGACAAGGATTGGACATCAACTCCACACGTTAGTAGAAATCTCGCAACTTTAAATAACTTTTTGAGAGCTGTCCATGGTTGTGACGTAAGTCCCATTAGATCACAGTGCAAATTATCTATAAGTGACATGGCGGGTTCAACTATTCGATATTACAAAAGAAAGGCTTTGGAGTCCTGTGAAGCTGTAATGCATTCTATAGCACCTGGTCAATCGAAAGCATTGATGGAAGTCATAAAAAAACATGATGCATCGCCCAGTCCATCCTCCACGAATGAAGACAGTGAATTGGTAGATAAGCTAATCATGCTTTACGAAGAAACAGATTTGTGGTCCACTAAAAGAGAGATACTATCATTGTTTGCGCAGAATTATACAAAATCTCGGTTGATGTCTATGGTTCCAGGATTGTCCAAATGGCGTATAGATGAGGCGCGAAAACACGCTGCTCTTGTTGGTCCAGGAAAACCACTTGATGTACCGGTCATACGCCGAACGAAGTTGGATCCAGTTAAGATAGACCATTTCATTGACTTTATATCAAGTCCAAATTATCTACAAGATGTTGCCTATGGAACAAGAACTATCAAGCTGAGCAACGGAGAAGCATTTGAAATACCCAATGTGGTGAGAACCGTAACATCATCCAGACTTATTAACCTGTATTTATCGTTTTGGCAAGAAATTAACTTTGAACCTGTGGCAAGATCAACTTTATTTGGTATGCTCAAGGTATTAAACAGATATCATTACTACATGTTCTATAATCAGGACCACTGATCTAAAACAGTTTACTTGGACTGAGTGCTCGAGGTCAAAAAGTTTGCGCACCTTTGCCTACGTCATATAGGTCCTGGAGACCACTACACATAGTTTGGTTTTGTTTGTGGAACAACATATTTTTGTATTTTTGTATCAACAAATATTTTTGGTTTTTGTACTTTCGTAAAATTTCTATTAGTGACTTATCGAATGTTAGAAATTGATTATATTGGTCCTCGATCAATGAAATGATTTCGCACAGTTTGTTTTTATGTGAAGAGTGAAAGCTGCTTGCGTCATTTTAGTCTTTTTTCACGTCATCGTTTTGCGGACATCGAGCTTTAGTAAAACTAAATTGAGATAATTTTAACCCACGCGTGGTTGTAAAAACGATTCAAAGATGCGTTACGCCATACCTCGAAACGACAAAGTGAAAACTTCTTTATTTGTTTATTTTTTCTATGATAAGGAATGTTCTGCATCCCAACAAAAAAGTCTCGGTGGCCTCGATAACATTGCTACAGAGGGATCTTCAGCCTTTCAGACTTTGCACGATGTCGCAGCAAAATTATCAAAAGTAGGTAAAAACAATTTTATTGCTAAAATTACTAGCGGAATTTTGTAAACGTGTGAGCGTTAAATTAGCACGTTCGTGCTCTGTCCAGATTTTTCTCTATTTCCCGCGGCCAGGGAATATTATTCAGAAAAATTTATAATGCAAAGTTGAGGTACATACATTGTTAAGAAGAATGAGATCAATTAATACGTATGATGAGACTTGATGGATATCAGTATTTAAAATGTTTAATCTTGAGACTTATACAGGGTGTATCAAAAAAAATGTCCCAAATGTAAAATTTCCGTTTTTCAGGATATTTTGCAGAATTTGGCAATTTTTTGTGTTCCTGGAGATAGTTAAGACTTATCTGGTATACCTAGGCCAAGTTTAGTTTTTCATTAACAAAATTATGTTACCGGGGAGGTGGTTCCTTTCCACTGATATTGAGAGGGCTTGCGCGCGAAAATGTAAAGCTGAAATTGAGATATTATTTAGCTGTCTAAAAGTAGGAAAGCTTTTTAATAAACTGTCAAAGTTTCAGGAAAAATAATGCATACTGGGAGCAACGCGCGACCCCTAAAGGTGACAAATATTTCATTGCGCGCAGTGGATTAAATGCATCGTTGATTTTAGCGTGACCAATCTCATACAAGGTGGGCAAATGAATAAATTAAAGCGAGAAACTGAACACAAAAACAAAGCGATTTATTCGTGATGTTAATCCTCAGCATGTCCACCATTTCATTCTAAGCAAACTGCGGCTCGTCTGAGCATGGTAAACACTGAACAGCGAACCATTTGTCTGCCCATTCGCCTAGATTTGCCGGTGGTAGCGTAGGAGATTTGCAAGAAAGAATTTCGAACGAAATGGATAATTTGAGGCAGGACAGACTAATGTGGTTCACCTTTCAGTGTTTACCATGCTCAGACGAGCCGCAGTTTGCTTAGAAAGAAATGGTGGAAATGTTGAGGATTAACATCAAGAATAAAAATCTTGTTATTAAATGGCTTCGTCTTCTTGTTCAGTTTCTCGCTTTAATTCAATCATTTGCCCAGCCTTGCATGAGATCGGTCACGCTAAAATCAACGATGCATTTAATCCACTGCGCGCAATGAAATATTTGTCACTTTTAGGGGTCGCGCGTTGCTCCCAGTTTGCATTATTTTTCCTGAAACTTTGACAGTTTATTAAAAAGCTTTCCTACTTTTAGACAGCTAAATAATATCTCAATTTCAGCTTCACATTTTCACGCGCAAGCCCTCTCAATATCAGTGGAAAGGAACCACCCCCCCGGTAACATAATTTTGTTAATGAAAAACCAAACTTGGCCTAGGTATACCAGATAAGTCTAAACTATCTCTAGGAACACAAAAATTTGCCAAATTCTGCAAAATATCCTGAAAAACGGAAATTTTACATTTGGGACATTTTTTTGATACACCCTGTATATCAATATTTTTATCGGATGGTGAAGGCATATATATTTTTACAGGAATGTCTTTCACTTGGTGCAAGAAAATTCAAGAGCAATTGAAGTGTAGTAAAAACTACCTGAAAACCGATTACAAGATACATATTATATCTGAAAGCAGGTGTGCAGATCACTGTCGTAACCACGCTTTGTCCTCAAGTGAGCCAGAATTCAGAACAAAGTGTAAGCATAAACATGATGTCCAATGTGACCAATGTGAGACGTTAAAAACGACTCTTCAAGATATAGAGGATGCCTCAAACTGTACGGCTGATGTGAAACTGAGGTTTGTTTGCAAATAACTTTAATCATTCAATTTTAATATTTTTATTGCGTTAGAATGCTTTACTTATTTCTTTATAGCGATGACCAGCTCGATTAAATCATCCACGACATTGACACCGCAGTAGATAAAATTAAAGCTTGGAAGGCTCACATACTGAGAATGATTCACCAAGAAACTGCTAAAACATCTGTCCTAGACAGCCTTAAGCTGACGCAGATAATGATAGTAATAGATTGGGCGATGAAATTTATCCCATCCTGTTACAGAGAGACCCAAGCAGACTGGTACGGAAAGAAATGTCGCCCGTGGCATGTCGCTGCCGTTATTTCAAGAAACGCAGAAAGCAAAGAGCTGGAGGTAGGTTTTTAAAGAGAATACAATAAAAATGGCACCAACCTTTTTTAGTTGATATTATATGTTTCATCAAACTTCATGTTGCACAAAATTTCATGTCGATGCCATTCTCTATTATACAGGTACAGACGTATGTCCATGTGTTCAACCAGTGTACGCAGAATTGGTTTGCGGTTGCGTCAATCATCGAGAATATCCTACATGAAATCAAAAGTAGCAATCCAAACATCGACGAAGCTTTCATAAGATCTGATAACACGGGGTGTTACCACGCTGCGCAACTTATCCTCTCAATTAAAGCTATATCAAGGAGGGTTGGTATAAATATTCGACACTACGATTTCAGTGATCCCAAATCCGGAAAGGATATTTGTGATTGACGGATCGCTACGATGAAAAGTCATATGCGTCGGCATCTCAACGAAGGAAATGATATCAATTCAGCGTCAGATATGAAGAGAGCACTTGATTCGTATGGTGGCGTCAAAAGCTGTAGGATTGCCGTAGCTGAAGTTAATATATTAAAGCAGGACATCAATGATCATAATTGGAAGGGGATACAGTCACTGAATAATTTTGAATTCCTTAGCACTGGAATACGAGTCTGGAAAGCGTTTAGCGTTGCCAAGGGAAAAGTTGTGAAGAACAAGGTGCTCAAGGATATGACTAGTTCACAGCGAAAAACAGATCTTTGCATTGTTGAAACATTCAGTGATCCGGTGGAAGATAAAGGAGCGTTTAAGAGAACCCAAAAGGAAGGCAAATCCACAGCGAAGGCGGCCGAGAAATCGGATGACTCTTCCTCAGAGGAGATAAGTACAGCTAGAGGTTTCAACTGTCCAGAAATTAACTGCATCAAAGTATTTGTATCTAATGGCGCTCTTGAACGGCATCTCAGGATTCAGGAAAACACATGTATAAAGCACATCAGGAATCTTTGTTTGATTGCATTAAAAGAAAGTGGGTAGAAGCCTGTACATCTGTAGGTACTGTAGCAAAAGGTACCGGAATCCTAGAGCATGGCACTCTGCAAGATTGCAATTGTAAGGTTACGTCTGGCGCGGAAATGGGCTGGGCATTAAAGAAGTCTAAAACGAAAGCCCGTTTTTCAGATAATGTAAAAGAATATTAAAGAAGTTGTTCTTGGAAGGGGAGGAAACTGGTAGGAAAGAGCTACTTTTCAAGATTGAGTGTTCTCAACAAATGTGGCAAACTCCCTTGCAATATTGATCTTGATGATGATGAAATTGATGGGCTAGAAGAAGCATTAGACAGACAGAAGAAAGTAGATGCTATTCATTGTGCCATCAAATTGTAAAACAAGACAACGTAAAAGGCCCGATCCGCAGTTGTCCTCATCGTGGTGTTTGATGCGCTTTTACCTTATATCCACTTGCTAAAAGATGTCTTATTATTATTAAAAAGGTGTCTTATTATTTTTGTTAAAACGCACATTGCCGATCGATATTTTTATTATAGATCATTTAAGTTTCTTTTTGAAAAATCGAAGAGACTCTCTACATCAACAAGTTACTAAACCATAACATTTTAAAGGAATTTGACATCACAGCATTGGCAGCTGAACGACTACTTATTATCAACAGCTAGTAATCTCACTCAACTGAATGAATAATGCAGAGCGACAGTGAACCTCTTCAAATATATCCTTAGTACGTTGTCTAACTTGATATTATACTGAAATTGACTGTTTTGAAAACTGTCTCCAAAAACAATACAATTTGTAGCCAAATTCAGAACCATAGTACCAAAGGTAAATAGACATGGAATTTTCTTATTAAATATTTCGCTATAATACTATGTAGTTGAAGTAACATTTGCTTACATCGTTGAAATATATTGCATTGCAACCCAAAATGGATTCTTGCAGGCTGCTGTTAGAAGACATTTTAAGGCCTCAGTTTGGCGAATTAAAAATTAGTTTTTCTTTTTTGTTTTTGATTTGACTTTGAATTTGGATCAAGTATAGGGTCGAAAGAATCCCCATACATTTTTAGGTTATTGAGTGCCCGCAGATTTTTTTCGTGCTTTAGTAATTTAAGCAATAGATTTACTGGAGTAACAGAAAATTTTTTCATTTTCGAAGTGGACTTTGGAGATATTGACCTCTCAATAACACGAAAAAAAAGGGTAAATTCAACATTTAAAGTTCTTGGGCTTAAACATACCGTTGCCATGACAACGGTATGGAAGTAAAGTGCACCTCTCTTTAACGTATGAGTAAGCAGCATCTCTGCTCAAGACAAAAGGAGGTTCCACATTTCTACAATTTAAGTTTAAGTTTTTCTGCCTCATTCAAATTAAGTTACGTTTATGTTGTATTTGATGTCAAAATGGTCTTTTTGAGGTGGGGTACCTGTAACTTAGCACCAAAAGAACTGATCCAGCTGAAACTTTGTGACAGTTCATAACTCACTATGCTATACAACTGTACCAAGTTTGAACAAAATCGGTGAACCCAAATGTAGCACCACCTACCAAGCTTTGCCTGGTTCTACCATGGACACACGTTGGTTATCCTGCAAGAAATTTCTCCCACTCGTGCGGGCTCGTTTTTTCAGCAGTTATTCGCGTGATAGATCAATTATATTCTTAGAAGATGAAGTACTTGCGAAAGTTTCATAAACAAGATGGCGTCTTCTGAAAATATTGATCCAGAAACCGGAGGTGAAGTTCTTGATTTGCGCGCATCTAGTTCTGCAACTGAACGCGAAGATGGGTTTTGGAATAGCTCTGTTGTGTCCATGAAGTTTTCAGTGGAACGCCAATGGATAAAATCCGTCCGAAAAGCAAGGCGAAAGCCAAATTATGGAATGTCGAATATGGATTCCCAACTTGAGGAAGTGGTGGAAACAAGCTTGAGTGAGTTGGTTCTCTGCTCGACATCTATTTAAAGGAAATAGGTAGCTCCTTAAAAAGCCGGCTATTCAAATCAAAAGCCACTGGTTTGGTAAATCCAGTAACATTGTTTATCCCTTGGGCCGTGTTTCCCATTATCGTCCTCGTGCGTGGGTATTCTGGTGATGTCCATACAAACAACAAGAGTTCAAAACATTATGTCTCTATTCAAAAAATGGACACAATGAAGAAGTTGTTTTCACCAGCAAGATTTTCTGGCGAAGTGTTCTTTGCATACAGGCATTTTAAGAAAGCAAAGTGCCCAGAATCTAAAAAGATGATATCTGTCTACAATGGCAGGTCAACCATTGTTGTGTCTGAATTAACACCATTTTGCATTGACTACACCATGAAATCTCAACGTGCTACAATAACATTTTATATCCAACGATACTCAGTGGATGACTATGCTATTGATGGGCACCTACAGTCATTGATGAACAGTCAGTAACAAAGTTAACATTTGAATATTATTTGTTTTTGGTAGGGCTTTTCTAAATCTTAAGCAAACTGACACTCAGAGACATGCATACTGATCAGTTGTGAAGCCAGAATGTTAAATGTTTTATGTTTTGTTTATGTTTTGCACACAAAGTGATTTCTCTCTGATTCTCACCCAAACCTAACCAGTAACATGATTTATCCAATCATATTTGTGCACAAAACACATGGGTATAACCAGCCAGAAAGCAGGGTGTAAAACACTATTCTAAGGCTCATTAAATATGAAATTAATCTCTAAGGCAACTGTGAAGTGAGTGAAAAATATGGTATACGCTGAACATCATTTTTTGTGGAACAATGTAATGCA
>NW_021163971.1:0-15711 GCF_004324835.1 Dendronephthya gigantea | reverse complement strand
TAACCCAGGGCTAAGCTAACCGGCTTTTGAACAATCGGCCGCTGGTCATATGATAACCGGCACGTAGTAATGTAACTACATGCATACAATGCTAATAACTATATATATATTATGTCTCAGCCGTATCAGTTGAAATGTAATGAGATATTATGTCATAAGGCTAAAATTTAATGTGATACGCACAGGATGTATAAAAAAGGCAATCACTTAAGGTGGTCCACTACAAAAAATCATGATTTATCCTGTTTTAAAAATTTCAAGGGATGCAGACTTAAATGTATCCCTAAGCGATCCTGAATAATGTTTTTCCAAAAAATATACAAAGACCGCTTTTCTTAGCAAACTAAAATTCTCAATCCCCTTACTTTCGTGCACGATAACTCGAAAAGTAATAAAGCTAACTTGATAAAATTCTCGTGGTTGACTTTAAAGCCAATTGGCTCGGAGGTGAATTAAAAGTTTTGTATTCCATTCAGTCTAAGTAAAATAGCGACTGGTTTTTCAGATATATCATGGACGTTTTATATTAGTATAGCATGCATGTAAAACGTTTAATACTGGACAAGTTTTTTTTATTCTAGTTCAGCTCTGAGGCAAAGATATTTAAAACTAAATAAAACCAATTCCGTCATTCTAGAGTTATAACCTAGTTTGTTATCGTGTTTACAAAAATCATTTACCACTATTTGGTAGCTATGTCTGGTCATGGTAACTCACAGACCCCTGAGCAGGGGCCAGCCGCGAGGCCAAGGACCCCCACTTTTCTGATAGAAAAAACCCAATAGAAAAAGTCCCACCTAATAGCTAGCTTCATCCCACATAGGGTATGTTCTCGGGCTATTCCGAGACCCCCTCCCCCACCCGCTTTTAAACAGGCTCGGCGGTCCCTGTAACTATAGTGATTGCATGAGGACTCCTACAAGTATTTTTTCACTCAGAGCAACTTGGCATGAAGAGATTTATATATTTTTTATCATTAAAGAAAAAAATTTTCTGTAGTGGACCACCTTAAGAACAATATGAATATTATTAATTATAAGTACAATAATTATAGTCATACAATAGTACTTCTAATAATGTAGCTCACAAATTAAAGTGAGTATTTTCTAATATTAGATGATTGCCTTTCTTTTATCCCCCAGTATATAAGCACATAAATATGGCGTAAACGTGCCGAGTAAAATTATGGTCATGTTTATGATTGTAGTGTGTAGAGGTTGGTCGCAAGATACAAGTTCACGATAACCTCGAAATGAAACACTCCCTTTGGAATATCAGTAAGTCTAAATTAACGGTATATTTAAAATTATCTCCCAATATAATATCAGTCTCTTAAAAGTCTTGGGATTTCCAGAGGAGCGTTGCAAATATTCTGATGCATGCATGTCGCTATACATGGTGATCTATTCAGTACCGCCTAGCTCTATTGATTTTCGATCTCGAATGCACGATTCCTTTAGGCTGCTGCTTTCCACTGTCGCGTTTTTTGCACTTACGTACTCGCACGTAAAATCTTAAAATCTTCTAAGTTGTTGTATACTGATTAATGCCAGAAAAAACACACTAAATCATCAACAGAATCCACCCTATGCATCTATATACCGTAGTAATGATTTTAAACTTATTAGCACGTACGTACGTACAAAAAACGTCACAGTGGAAAACAAACCTTTGTTGCAGAAGCCCCACAGGTGTTGGGATTTCGGTTTGATAAAAGATCAACCCTAGATTAAAGATCAACTATGGATACTGATACCTGGACTATTGATAACACTATAAAAAGGCCGCTTTTAGAACAATATCACGATAAGCTAAGAAAGCTAACTTTGTCGTCATAGTAAAAAGGATTTTTCGTTCTAACTTCTAACTGCATGCTGCTTAGTAACATGGCGAAGTCAGATGCATTCAAATCGCCATTTCACAAATCTGTCACCAAGTCCCCGGTCTCGAATTGCTAGCAATATTACTTTTTATTTATTTTAGGAACTGTTATTTTTATTATTTTATTGCCACATGTCATTGCACTGTATGAAGACCTTAGTGAGATTTGTTTAGGAGAAAGATATACACATATTATAGTGAGTACAATAATCGATTATTTGAATAAGTATATTTTGTTTTTATATTAATAAGTATAGTATAAGGCGAATATGTATAAAATAAGTATAGTTTTGTTTTTATATCAATAAGTATAAGTATGTATATTTTAATAAGTATTTGAATAAGTATATATATGTGGAAACGCGCGGGCGAAACAAGGGAGAAAGAGGGACAAGGAGGTGGTGGTTGCAATCAACCTCCAATAACTTGAGAAACGTTAAAATCTGGGTGGAACATGAGGGAAATGTTAGTTAAGTCTCTTACTTATTTTCTCCAGCAGAGAGATTATTTCCCGCCTGCCCTGTAATGATACGTTCGTTTTTTTAAAATCTGGTTTCTAGTTTAGCCTGTGTGTACACGGTGTCTCAAAAAAAACGCAACCACTTAAATATGCAAGAATTAATATATGCGCGTGTCAATAGCCTATATTAATATATGCTTGGAGTTTTTTTCCTGAAGCCTCGTCGTTAAATTTGTATACTATTAGTGAACGAAGATTAAACTTTGTTTCTTTTAAAGAGTCTCTTCAACCGAATATATCCTACGTTGCGGTGCCATTTCCGTTTGTAACAAACGAAACGAATGTAACACTGACATGTGCTGGGCAGGCCAAGGTTCAGATACAGGACACAGCTAGGTACATAAGGGTTATGTTCCAAAAGAATAATAAGATGTTTCACGAATGTAGAAAAGAAGGGGTGCGTATTTCAAGAATATCCTGCAGTATTAGCGTCACTGGACTCACCAGCAACGACACATTTACATGCATTATTAAAAGCGGAATGGCACCATGCAACGCCGCTCGCCTGAGTTTTCAAGTTGAAGGTAAGTTTCCGTAATATAATGCAATAAAGAGTAATAGAGCTATTTTATTTCTTTTCTCAAAGCTAATAATAAATAACAAGCAACTTCATCTTGCCTTCAATCGGGCAAGTTTGATTTCGATCACTTATTCATTGGTGGTATCTTTGGGAAGCTGAATAACTGCTCTTTTATATACCTATATACCGCATAGGATTAATAATAAAACAATAAATTCAATATATCGATTTTACTTCAACTAATACAGATGCATGCATCCACCTTTTTTTAGGACTATCTTCTCTGAATGCTTCACTTACGTATGCCACAATCAGAAACGACTTAAGAAAAATTGAAGTATCTTGTATCGGTACTGGAATACCTGAACCTGATGTGGTATGGTTATTAAACGGCTCTATGATCAATCACACAAGTACTCAATATGATACGAAACGAAAACGTGAAATTGGCCAAAATGCGTATCGCGTGAATTCAACAATCATCATTAGTGGAAGAAAATTCCCGATGAGCATACGTTGTGTAGTGCAAAATGGAAAATATAAAGTTCACTCGAGAACTGTGTATGTATTACACGTTGAAGGTGAGTATCGTGTACCACACAGGAAAGTGGTGGATCCAGGAAAAGGCAGAATAAAATTACCACAGTTGCAATTTGTAATCTGATTGGTAGATTTATAGATTTGAAGATTCTTTAGAAATCTATAGAGAGTGGCGTATTTCTGAGGAATTTTTTATGTCAACATTTAACATGTTTTAAAAAATGTATGTTTTCAAGTTGTTGGCGTGGAACAGACAAACGCAATGGTTCGCTGGTTCGGTCTTTCAGCTTTGGGTACACGTCTCATGAATGTTTCTGTTTTTACCGTTACCTTGAAGTGTGGCAAGGAATTTAATAAAACCATCACAATATACAACAAGTCAAGCGTTATATTCACAGATCTCACGAGAGGTAGAGAATATGTCATAGAGGTTGAAGCATTTACGAAGAGAAATGATGTAATCCTAGGAGCTGCAAAGCTTTTTCTACCAGGTACTATGAACTAACTCCCCTACATATCTATGCAAGTAAAGCCCAATACCTCATGGATCAAATATCACCAAATATCACGATAGTAGCATAGTTACTAGTTAGTTCGCACAATTTGCCACCACTGTGATTCAATAGTGCATGCTTCTAAGACGTTTTGGAATAAAAATCGAATAAAAGAAGTTTTGGAATAAAACATCGGCATACTGTCGCAAGAAAATTTAAAGCAGAGCAAGTATGATTTCCTTAGTTTTGGGGGTGATCTTTTTTATAATATTAAATATAATATGTTCCATCACCTGAACGATAGAAAACTCGGAAATTATTTCATTCTTTATTTTGGAAGGGCATGTGAATTTACCCCGAGTATTTTATTTCGTGTGCGGGATTTTCAATAACTCCTGTAAGTTATGTATAAGTGGCCATTTGGGTAAAATTCGTTCTGTTAACAATATGCGTGCGTTGCATGCAGAGGGCTGCTTTCCAAGATAATTTTAACAAAGCTTCCCTGTTTTGCATCACCACACCAACCTTACTCATGTAAACAGTGTTGAAATGAAGTCGGCCCTTTCTTAATTCTGATTCAGTCGGGATGATCGAATTGAAGCAATCTATTATTAGTTTTAAGACCTTAAAAGAGGGGGTATCCGCCCACGAAATTAACTTGAGAGACGTTTCATTGCATGGGCGGATACCCGGAGTTCAAGATCTATAACTAGAATAATATACCGACCTTATAAGAACCCCGCTCTATTGAGTGAATACCATGCCTCAGGGAAAATACCCCGGGTGCGAGCTATTCAGGACACGGTGGTCATGTGGTATATGAAACAAATTTTGTGATTGGATAAGTATTTTTTGGTATAATAATATTCCTAGCTGTTTTCATTTGCATAAATAGTATCATAAAATGCGTATAACGTGTAATCGCACTCAATGTTGATCTAATCGCATCTTAATGTTTTTTTGGTGGGGTGAATTAACATCATTTCGACACCAATACATTGAGAGAGCCCTTTTGAAGGAGCCGCGATACATTATTTTCCTTCTTAGATAAACTTCCCAGGCCAAGTCATGTCTACCTTGCAAAGATTACTTCCAAAAGAGCAGTGGTTAAATGGGAAAAGATTTCAGCAAACCAAAAAATTCATGGCGTTTTGCTGGGGTATAAATTGACGCTTATTGGCAAGACAAGGGAAATAGATTTCACTCTGGCAAACCACACTAATCACGTAGTGTTACATGACCTAACCCCGAGATCTAATTATACCCTCTCAGTACGAGGATTCACACAGTATGATGATGGATATATTGAGCTTTTCAACTTTTCATCATTAGGTATGTTGTGTGTAGTAACATAGCTACACCAAGTCGTTACATAACTGTAGAAATTTAAAATATTTTCTGTTAAAGTGCCTATATCACTTGTGGGATCTTTACGGATTTGAATAGAGCTTGAAAAAATAGTTTATAAGTTCTACAACCCGTTTTGATATAATTAAATAGTTTCGAAAATACGTCGGTTGGGGGGACTGGGACTCAGGAATGATTTGCAAACACGCCGTCTTTTATAATGTAAACATGAAGAGTTTCACTGGCGATATAGTTTGCGCTTTTCAAAAAAAAATGCGGGAACGCTGCGTTGTGTATGGCTGTAGCAACTGGGCGAGTTTTTCTTAAAATATTTTATGTTATTGGAAGATCAAAGTAAAATTACAATTGATTATATTATGTTTGACAAGAACTCGGTTCCTGAGTCCCAGGCGCCCGAGCACGACGGAAATTTAGGCAAATCGTCATGTTTAGATGTAAGTATTTCCGAAACTATTTAATTCTGTCAAAAACGGTTGTAAAACTTATAAACTAATTTTTCAAGCTCTACTCAAATCCGTAAAGATCCCACAAGTGATATAGGCACTTTAGATGAACTTAATTGAATACAAATGATATTTCTTTTCCCTCCAAATACTGTTAAAGTAGCTTCATTCGCTCGCTACCGGCGGGTTCTTCACCCCTGAGTGTCTTAATAACAAGAGATCGTTTTTTTTTTAAATCATTCTGATAGCTTACACCTGCAAGGAATTCAGGTTTTGCCCTCAATTCGGACCTACCAATTTTTGGCATAGATTGACACCCCCGAATCATGCTATATTTGTGCAATTAAGGGTTACAGACTATTGTGAGTGGTTTGTTCACAAATAAACGCACGCGCTGACCATACAATAAACGAGAAATTTCAATATTGCACGAGGTGTATGGTTCCGCTAACGAGTGAATTCACGAGATGTATGTTCAGAAAGTGCGTTTATCTGTAAACAAAATACGAACATAAAGTCTCTAACACTTTTAATATACGGTACAATCTGGGTTTATTGATTGCTGCATTGAAGATCCAAGCTTCGTTGCAGTCTGTCATTTTTTAATAAACCATGATTTTCATGGGTTATTGCGAATAAATGATTATTCCCATGATCTGTCGCCAGGCAACAAGAAACCACGTGATTGATTTTGACTAATCGCGTGAGTAGATTTAGCCCAATGCACGAAGATTTTATACAATATTGCTTGAATTGTTTTAGATGTAATTCCTGCACCGAAGAACGTGCAGATTGTTATCTTGTCCAAAAATTCAGCTGGGGTTCAATGGACTCTCATTCAGCAACACAAAGAAAAACACGATGAAATTATTGGCTATAGAGTTATTGTGAGAAATGCAATACATTCTTTCAAGGTTGACACTTTAAGTGTCACGTATTCGGTTGCTCTCAATCATCTTTTACCCGAAGCAAATTACAGTGTATCAGTTTTCGGCTTTGGTAATGGAACAAAAGGAATTTCAAGCAAATGGATACATTTTAAAATAAATGGTGAGTTGTGATCATAACACTTTTGTAAGGCCTGGTTCTCGTTTGTCACCGACGGTCGGCGATGGCTATTGTCGGTGATCACTGATGAATGAAGTGTTTTGTTCTTTCCAATTAATTTTCTTCGTCATCGGCCACAATACATCGCGGACGGTTGGCGAATTGTTGGAATTCATATATTCGTCTTATACCTGACCGATTTCTTTTTTTTTGTACGCTGTTGTTCCTACGGTATATTTGCATGAATATATGTACTGCAAATTACACTTATCCCATAAGTCTCGTTAAGATTTTACATCATTTTTTTTCACTGACGTTTCATGCAGAGGTGAACGAGTGAATTAGTTACTAATGTTCAAATAAGAGCTCTTAAAACTACATCAGAGCATTCGCAACGTATAACTCGTTCACATCTATTGAAAGAAGAAAATCGCACGTAAAATAGCAGCAAAATTCGCAAGTGTAAACGGGCGACCTCTTTTGATAGATGTAAATGAGTAGTAATGTATAAGAGCTCTTATTTCAACATCAGTAACTAATTCACTCGTTCTCATATATTAAAAGAAGAAATTCGCACATAAAATCGCTGCAAAAATTGCAAGCGCAAACGAGCCTTTAGAATCGAATCAGGTTATTTGTTGCGGAGACACCGCTGCTGCTATATCACGTTGCTTAACATCTCAACAACGTACAATTAGCCTTTCGCACGACGACATTTTCTTCAACTCGGTATAAAAAATTATAACAACATGAAAAGCATTTTTTTTTAATCAACAGACCCTTTGAAGAATAAAGTCTCAATAAATCTGGCCATATTCATCGTCGTGGCATGTGTTTGTGGTATATTATTTAACGTAATATTACTGATAACAATTTCTTTTCTTAGATCGTGAGGGGCCATCTGGAGTTAGTAATAAAGGAGGAACTAACACAGACGGAAGGAACTTTACTTTAACAATCATCGTTGTTTTGATTGTCGGAGTTTTGTTTTAGGCGACAACTTTTGAGTAGCCACTGTGTCGGATGTTTTACGAATAGTCAATTTTTACGTCACTAATAAAATTTATGGTAAAATAATTTTACAAGTCGTTATATCTCATTGTTTTCCCATGCTCCAAAAAAGCCTAAATTTCACAAAAAGAAATCAGCTTCGCCACCAAAAATGTTGTCAGTGGTTTTTTAATTTACCGAAATATATATAGTTGTGCCAAAACAAGCATTTGTTGTAAATCGATATAATATAAAATAGCGCCATAGTGGAAAAACATGAGAACATGAATTACAACTAAATCCAATACCTGAACTATATCCATTGGAATATATAGATATTGGCAGAAATCATCACAAATATTGCATTCTCAACGTGACACTACATTATTTTACCGCAAGCAACTGGCAGAATCTCAAATAAACTCTCCTGATTTATGTTTCTTGTTGTATGAGTGTAGACAAAATATGCCTTTTTGGAGAAGCTATGTAGCTGTAAATACTATTTTAAAATCGAAGGTGCCTTTTTTGTTTCCTACGTTAGCATACTTACACGTGCCCAAATCATTTTGATAGAGCATAAATGTAAACTACACTATAGTGGTGTCCTTGCAGCTTTGTCATATATTATATATATATGTATGTTTTTAGCCGCACTTTTATTTACCAAAAGTGCCCCAGGAAGCTGGTGTCCCCCCAATCTTTGAAAGCTTCCAACGCCCCTGTTTGAAGACTCTGACTGAATTTATTGTCGCACGAGGACGGTTGTATTAAAGCCAAACGCACACCAGCTGCCTCGCACTACCTGCTGTTTTTGATATTTGCCAGGCAGGAAGTTCTACCTTGCAGATGATCTTGACAAGTAAATTTTTTTTACTGAATAGCACTTAATATACACTTACATCCTGTGCTGTCACAATTTAAATATGCATACCTTCAGCTGTTAGGGAGTTTGTTTTCAATAACCTGAGACAAAGAACTTTTGAAAAGAATATATTAACTATTCCAACCTTCCCTCGATAGAGTCAAACTTTTCTAAAGAAATTTCGTTAGATGAGAGAATGCTGCTTATATCAGTATGCTGCGTGGGTGCTTGTTATGACAATATTATTTTACAACATCCGGTGTAAAAGTTGAAGTAAAGCGGAAGACAAAAACCTCTCTTTATTCTGACTGGTTTTGAACAACAGAGAGTACGAAGTTCATTATCAACAACAGATTATTTATCCATTCTACAAAAGTATTTGTACAAAGTAAGTATAAACATGGAAGTTAAATAATATTCCGCCGTGAAGAAATATATTCGCATTGTGAACATTCACGGATTATAATTTCGTAGGGATTTTAACGTGATTAATATAGGCTACAGGGTGTCTCAAAAAAATGAAAAATATTGAAATCACCCATAACAATGTAATTGTTAGAGTTTGAATGCCTAAGCACTCTGTTGATATGATATCACAAGATAAGCACTCGTTGTTCCGCGGTCAGCTGTACCATTTTCTTTCGAAGCAACAACAAGGCTATAATTTAAATTTAATCATTTTCACAACTTCAACTTTTTCGTATTCGCATTTTATAAGTTGCATTAAATCTCCACGGGCTCATGAAATTCGTGAACACGGCATTCAAATTTTCACAATGAGTGCATGACTTCAATAGTTTTCGTTTGAGACAACCTGTACAATGAAATATGATTATCTCAGGGGCGTGCGGTGTTAACACTGATTCAATACAAGAGAACCTGCATTGTTGGAGCGTTTTCAATTGATGATTCAAAGTGAAGAATTTTGACGTAAGCACTCATTTTCTTTAAATAAGATACGGACTTACGGAAATGCTGCTTTGTCATACTCCATATATGTTTTATCATACCATAGGCATAGTATATACCTATACAAATATCCAAAAATTTTCGTGGAAGTTCGATAACCGCTTCCCTTAAAAATTTAAATAACATAATTAAGTAGTTCCTGCATGGGTATAAGGACGATTAGTTGTATAAAATTGTGAAGAATTCGAAATAACTGGAAACAAATGCAGGTTGACTATATTTGTCTTATGCCAGTTACAAATATTGCTAGTTGTATTCTGTGCTGGCGTTTCAGTGGAATATTCAACCCATTTATACTTGTTGACTTTGAACATTAGCAGGCTTCAGATTAATTAATCCGATTATCAGCTTAAATTATCTTATGATAATATTGTTTTATATAATATACGACATTTCAAATTAAGCGTCTGTTTAACATTTTCAAGACAAATTATTTCATATTCAAATCGTTAATTAAAATATGAAATAAAATTGCTTTGAAAAGCAACATTTAGCTTACATGTTTTTTGAAGATGTCGTTTCTCAGAGAAGGTTTAATTAATTTTCATCAAATTTCATGTGAACTGAGCTTGAGGAGGGAAACAACTCTGTATGTAAATGACTGCAAATAATCGTTAAATTTGTAATTTATACGACGACGTTCATATATGAAACAGGGCTTGTCGTAAACGGCAATCTAAAGCTCTTTATAAATGCCTGCATTGGTGAAATACTCAAAATACCTGCATGATGCATAATTATTACCCTCAGCAGAAAGTCAAGTGTTACTTTTTTATTTAAGAATTTTATACAATTTCCGTGTTTTGTTCGTCATATTAATTGTATGTAGCTCTACAGTCTACAATATTGATATCAAATGTTCTGGCAAACGCGTTTTCACGAACCCTCGTGCGATTCGCGTCGTAACTCGTAACTAAACCGCTACGTAACCTCTCCCTTTATCGAAAGACAACTTAAAAATCCATTTTATATTAAAACTAGCCAAATTTAAGCTACTCACTGCAGAAATTGGGTGAGCTAGAATTCCTCATAAGAAAAAAGAATGAGTGAAAAATTTCACATCAAAGAACATATATTGCAGGCCCATACATTACTAATCTTAACAACCTCAAGATCATTGACAGAGCAAACTATGGACACATATTAATCGAGGCATCGAAACACTACAGAATCGTGTACACAACACTTTGTACAACTAATGATGACAATAATGCAAGAATTTACCCCAACAATAGCCAGTTTTGCTTGAAGATAGCCTACAGATCATTATCGTTGGCAAATAATTACGATACCTTTTTTAGCATTAACCGACCTATATACCATACGTTATAAATTTATCCATTTCTGTATTCAGATTCAAACGGGTATTTAATTAAATACAATCAACTTTCCCGTCGAAATTGAGTTTCTTGCATGTCCCTAGTATAATTTCGGCTAATACTGTTTAGTCTACCGTACTTTTGGTTTAGGGATTTTTGTGTTTTACCACCAGAAGTTATTTGTCGTGTCATCATGCATGTTTAATCCTGGTCGTGCTTGCCACATTTTCATTTTAATTTCTAATGGAGCTAAATAGAACCCTCTCTTGCTACTCCTGCGGAAACCTCCAAAGCACTTTTTTGTGCATTTTGTAGACCCAACAGGTTTATAACAACTGATTAGCGTGATCCAAACTTAATCAAACGGAAATTGAAATGGGAAACATTGTTTGGAACTTGTGTAAGTGCTCTAAATTCCAGTGCATAGAATTCCTGATCATCCGTTTTAAAAATAATATTCTTGTATGTTTGCATGGTGACATCAATAAGTAAATTAGCTGGTAGCTAGGCACACCACGTAAGTTGTATGTAAAAGTTTTAAAGTATTTTAAAGTATTTTTAGTTCGCAGTATTTAATACTTACGTGGTGTACCTACAAGCTAATTTGCTTATTAAAAATAATTGAAGAAATAATTATGCATATAATTATTATATGAATGACAATATTGAAAAAGAATATACATTTGTAACTACATTTAGACCGTTTATTTAAAGGCTAATGTTGCGCGATTGCATGATTATTGTGAATTGTCATCGCTTTCTTCAAATCTTCCATGTTGTGTCCGAATTCGGGATATTTCCGCGCAAAGCAATCGCAGATCGATCGCGTGGATTGCGAAGTTAAATTTTTGTTTAAACTCTTTTCTTTTAGGCTGCATTATCCTCCTGGTTGCAACAATTCAGCCACAACCCGCTATGACGCTTTACGAAGACCTCAGCAGCCTATGTTTGCTCCACATAAAATCCGAACATTTTAGTAAGTTACATTTTGGAAGGCTTTGTAGTGTGCAGCAGGTTACTTGAACTGTGAACAATATTAGTATCGATAATATTCTTGTATGTATGCATGGTGACAGTCGATAAGTAATTTAGCTTGTAGGTACACCACGTAAGTATCTAATACTGCAAAGCTTTTATAGTCCGTTAACCCACAATGTAGTATCGTTAATATTAATATCGATTGAGGTTGACTGGGATATGAAAAATTACTGTTAGTAATATTACGTTAAGCGTAATAAATTCGAAAGTAACCCGTGAATATATTTGATATTTTCACGAGATATTTGCATACAAAAATGTGCGCGATATCAATCGTCAAATGTTGTACACACACACACATACACACACACACATATATATATATATATAATTATATTTTTAATTTGTAGTCAAAATTACAAGCTTTATGACATAAAATACCGAATTATTTATTTTGGCATTATTACCCTATACACAACCTAGTTTTCCTCCCAGTTCTGACTTTTATCGTTTTTTTATCTCCCAGTGATGTTATTCAATTGATCGAATCTTAAAGCAGTTTGGTTAAAAAAGAAAAGAATTTAACAAAAATCCGCAAAAATATTGCAGCCATTGCTAACAATACCTCTAATGGGAAAGAGGTATCTCTTCACTAACAAGATCTCCACTAACAACACCAATTAATAAAGAGCAATATTCTTCTCTTTTTCTTTTAAATGGTCTCTACAACCGAACCTTATTATTGGTTATATTATAGGTTATTCTTTTTTTTTTTAAAGAAACTCTGATACCAAACATATCTTACAGAGCGACACCTTACCCATATGCGACAAAAGACACCAATATAACATTGGAATGTACCGGCTCGGTCAAGATTAACTCCCCAAACCAAGGATATATGACAAGGGTGGAATTTCGTAAGAACAATAATGACATACACAAATGTGAAGTTGAAGAAGTACTTCGTTATAAAACTCTCTCCTGCAGTGTTACAGTCACTGGGGTTACCAAAGACGATAAATTCATGTGTCTTCTTACTGCAAGTAAAGCGCCATGTAACGCAGCTCGATTGAGCTTTCGCATTGAAAGTAAGTTTCATTAGTCTAGCTTGTTTGTTAATTTTGTTCAGTCACATGTAAGCAGCAATTTGTGTGATGTTTGAAATAATGGACATTTAGGTCATAAAACTAGAAAATTTGTTAATAACTAAATTTACTTTCTTTTACACAAAAAAATATATTTGCGCAACAAATCTGGATTGAAATTTTTGCGGTTATACCATTGAATTATTCTTATACGATTATATTGTTATAGGGTTATATTACAGTTATATACGGCCTTGTATAAGAAAGAGTACCTTCCAAATCAATTCAAATTAGTCCGTCCCGTTAAGCAACTTAAATCACAGTAGTTTTCGCTACGCTTTTTTTCTTTAGTGAAACCAGTCATTGGGGTTTTCGTTGAAACTATATATAAAATATATATGTATATATTATATATTCTATGTATATTATATATATATATATATGTACATATATATATATATATATATATATATATATATATATATATATATATATATATATATATATATATATATATATATGTATGCATGTATATATATATGTATATATATGTATATATATATATATATGTATATGTATATATATATATATATATATATATATATATATATATATATATATATATATATATATATATATATATATATTGGTGTATATTTTTGTCATTTAGATAGACTTCCCAAGCCAAATAACATTTATCTTGAGAAGATCACTCCGAAAGAAGCAGTGCTTAGATGGGAAAAGATTTCTGCGAACGCAACAATCTATGGTGTTTTGTTGGGATACAAATTGACGCTATTTGGAATGAAAAGTGAAGAAAACATCACTTTAGCAAATGATACTAATTACGTTGTGTTGACTAACTTAAATCCAAAATCAAATTATACCCTCTCGGTACGTGGTTTTACAAAATATGGTGATGGATATACGCTACTCTACAACTTTGTATCACTAGGTATGTCGTAAGTGGTTGCTAGAAAGTGTGAAATAGAAATAGTGAGTTATTATCCAACTCTAGAGGTAAATTCTTCACTGACAATTCAAATGCAAATCACATATTTACCTTTGAATAGGCCTTTACTTAATATTTATGATAATTTTGCTTTCGGGGAGTTTTTTCCACTCAAACTATTTGTCTCCTTGGCTAGAAGTCAGCAATTGAAGATTTGCCCGGGTTTGCAAATTCTAGACTGATAATGATTAGTTAGCTAGTATTTTCACGGCGCGACAGGCATTTGGCTCGCTTCCTGTACCCGTGATTTATATCATCCACCCACTGAAAACTGCTATTTTTTATCAATTTCCTACTTTTCTAGACCTACTGAACCATTAGAATTCTTTATTTTAGATCGACTTCGAAGGCCAAATAATATTCACCTTGCAAAGATCACCTCCAAAGAAGCAGTGATTAGATGGGAAAAGATTTCTTCAAAACCAAAAATAAACGGCGTTTTACTGGGATACAAGCTGATTCTAACCAGCCGAAAAAGAAAATTAAGTTTCATATCAGCAAATGATACCAACCACGTCGTGTTTCCTGACTTAGCTCCAAAATCAAATTATACCCTTTCAATACGTGGGTTCACACAGTATAGTGATGGTTATGCTGTATTGTACAACTTTTCATCATTAGGTATGTTGCGTATTGTTTTTATGGGGAAGTTAATCCATTCGCTAACTGAAGAAGACCAACTAGATGCCGCTGGATTTCAATGCCAAGCCTAACTTGAATATTAAAAAATTCAATAAATCTAGAATTATAATAATTTCCGACATGAATAATTTATTTACAAGATTGCACCTGGGACCTTTAGTTTTTTAGGCTTTTTCTATATGGCATTTTTCGTTGAATCGGCGTTAGTATCATTACGTTATAATTTTCATCATCGCATTTGCAAACTATAGATGGCCGGTGGCATTTTTGACGGTCGGTATGATAATCATTTTAAGTACCAGAACCAAAGTTTTTATATTCAACACTTGTGCAACTCCATTGTCATTTTTTTTACCGATTATTTTCAAGTTTGTAACTATTTGCTAAATATGACCAAATATAAAAAAAATTTTGTACAAGTCATTCAAAAATAAAGAAATATGAAGCAAATATGATTCGTACAGCATACAGATAATTATGAATAAGGTGAAAGTGTGGATTTTATTACGACACTCGACTGGAAGATTCAAGGCGCATGTGCAATGTGTCTCAAGACACAATTCGGTAAAATTGTATTGTATAACAATATGTGTGCAAACTTTTATTTTAGATGTGATTCCCGCGCCAAAAAATATTCAGGTTGTTATCTTGTCCAAAACTTCAGTTGGCATCCAGTGGTTTCTCGTGCAACAACGTGAGGAAAAATACGATAAAATCTTTGGTTACAGAGTAAATGTGAGAAACGCAACACATTCTTTTCAAATCGACACTTTAAGTGTAACCTATTCTGTGGTTCTGAGGCGTCTCTCACCCGATGCAAATTATAGTGTATCAGTTTTCGGCTTTGGTAATGGAACAAAAGGAATTTCAAGTAAATGGATACATTTTAAAATAAATGGTGAGTTGTGATCATAATGTGATTGTCATGGTACCGCCGACAGTCGTGCATGAATAGGAGAAGTATAGCTATGGCGGATCTATGACGTAGGCTATGCGTGAATGATGAAATAAAAAAAATGAAATGCCTATCGTGCCGGCATA
>NW_021163970.1:0-15786 GCF_004324835.1 Dendronephthya gigantea | reverse complement strand
GCGTCAACATATCGCCAGTGTAATAATAAACCATTCCCAAGCCCTACAGCATACGACGGCCAAATATCCAATCAATCGCGTCGAATGTAAAGTTGTGTCACTGCACCCCGAGGAAACATGTCGGGAAATCAACCCAACATATTTCAAGGTATTCTACCAAATTGTGTCGTTATTGGTATGGTCGATGCAGGTGCGTTCATGGTAGTTATTCAAAGAATCCGTTCAACTTCAAGAACTACGACATCACAAATTTTGGGCTGAATGTAAACGGTGAAAACCTACCTGGAAAACCATTTCAATAAAATTTGCAAGTGCAAGAGGAAGTAACTACATTTCGGCATTCCAAAACACTGTATGCTGGGACACATAAAATGTTTGAGAATCAGGGCAATGGTATAACTCGTGAAGAATATGCAGACGGTTTTACACTGTTTGTGTTCGATCTCACTCCAGACCTGTGCCTTCGTGATCATGCACAACCAATTAGAAAACGGAAATGTCTTGATCGAATTTCAGTTTGGAACGGCTTTGGAGGCGGCTATAAATATTGTGGTGCTTGGTGAATTTCAAAGTCTTATCGAAACTGACGCGAACAGGAACGTGCTGTGTGACTTCACTAACTGAACATGAATACCTTACAGATTTTGAATATATTAAAAGTGTCTTGTTTACAAAGACCGTCTTTACAGACGTTTTACCATACGATCGTTTACCTGGTTTAATAAGAAGAAGGCCAGAAGGTTTCGTGGTCAATACTGATCAGAGTAACAAACCCGGAAGTCATTGGTGTGCCTTGTTTGTCACAGAAGATGGGCGAGGAGAGTTTTGGGACTCGTACGCGAAAGCGCCAGGATTCTACATTTAACACTTTACTCGGTTTTTGGAGAAACATTGCAGTACATTTAGTTGGAACACAAGGGTTTTGCAAGCACCCAACTTGGACGTGAGTGGACAGTATACGTTATTCTTTGCTTTGTATCGGTGTAGGCATATTCCAATGTCAACCATTGCAAACATGTTTACAGATAGCAGAGAATGGAATGACATGCTTGTATGTGACTTTATACAAAGTGGTGAATAAATACAAATAATGTTAGTTTAAAAATACATTTATTGTAAAAATATTTACATAGAAATTAATTACTTTAACAATTTATATGGTTTACTTTTTATGACTTTACGCTGTTTCTTGCGTACATCATGCGTTTGATGTATGTAGTGTTTATGGGCAGGGGTATTGTGTAGAGTGAAAACAAAATTTTAGTATGAATCGGAAAAGATAATTTTGATTAATATAGTTTAGGTACTTTACGACTGTTAAATAGAAGGTAATTCATGATACGATTAACTATTGTTCTATAATCACTTAAACTTGCAGTTTGTTGCCTCGTACTCTAGCAATTAGAGTGAGTTATAGTTATCTTGTATCTAGAGCCACCGGATTTTTGTGGAGCATGCTTCAAATACTCTGCAATTTGTTCCTCGATGTCTATTTCACTTACACCTTTGTGAACACATAGACGGCCTCTATAATTGAACAAAAAAAACAATTATAGCTAATTATCAGAAAGGGTTAATAGCAATGAGCCAGTTGTTCGAAAGGTGGATTAGCACTAAAGCACCTGTACAGTACATGGGTACATTCATCACCAAAAAGAATATATTATAATTCATTATTTCCTGGTAAAGCCTGGCACAAATATCATGCGCCAAACAATAATTTACAAATATACTATGCTATACTTACTGATAACAATTTTCGAAACAGCAAGTTCTTTAAATGCCCGCTTTGCTTTTCTCCCCTTCAGACTATATAATGACCACAGCTTGTTTGTTCCGAGCTTAGCCAGGATTCTTCTTGTGCTAACACCATGGTTATGCCTACACAGAGCAAGGAAGAATTGTAACTAAAAGTAAAATATTTATATTAATTAATTTATCGTGAACAAAAACAGTACGTGGCAGAACAAATGGCAACCCAGGGTGTCTGCAGTATGCTCATTACCATTTTTTTCCTAGCATCTTCATCTGCAAGTCGATCATTAAGGTTTTCCAATTCCTCAACTGAGTCCAGAGGATTGGGAATAATATCCTCAAGCATTTCATTTCCACTAACACCTCTTGTGGCACCAAGTACTACCCGCAAAATTGATAATGCTTCTTCTTGTTTTTCAAGCATTATATCAAGCTTCGTCAGAACAGATCTTTGAAAGCCTAATGACATTTTAAATGTATTTATACTATTAATTATGTAACTTTGTTAGGAATGGATGACCAGCTTTCTTGATATTGGGAAATGACTGGCCACACCAGAAAACATACATGCACATAATTAACAATTAGATTACGAGCTCGAGATTTCTATGAGGTGATAGTTGATGAGGGCGAAGCCCGAATCAACTATCACCTCATGGAAATTGAGAGCAAGTAATCTAATTGTTTTAGTAGAATCAGAGATCAAGCACAATTAAAATATTCGACAAAATAATTTATTAATTTATTTCTTCATTAAATAAATAATTAACACGTTATCAATAATAATACGTAACGTCAACGTCACGAGGCATGCATGCTTGCATGCACGTCTTCGAACAGTTAGATAAATAATTATTTCAGACAAGTCGTAAACAAACAGCCATGCAAGAATTTATCAAGGAAAACTTATAAAAAAGTGAAACTGGCTTGGGTATAAGTATATAAATCATTCAAAGAAGAAATCCTTGCATTTTGGTGTAAGGCTTTTCAACGATAGTTGTTGACGATTGAAACCGAGCAGTTGTTAAAAGTGTAAGGCTGTGTTGGGTTGAAGTAGTTTGGATGAATATTTTGAACACTTCGGTTTGACACTGATGTTTTTTCGTCAAAATATTGGATCGCCAATTCACCATCGAAGAGTGGAGGCTTCGTCTTCGTTGTCTTCGTTAATAAAACGGCTTAATATGTTGGACATATTTTCTTTCTGGCGAAGGACGGACGGGCGAACGCTGTAAGACTCGATCGATTGGTCTGACTTATGACCGGTAACAGATTTTATGTGCCTTGCCTCGACATTACTGTCCGAAAGAACGGTAACAGATGTTGCACGGACACAGTGGTTGGTCAGATACGGCTCGATTCCTGCATTTTTGCTCATAACTTTCATCATGTTAACCAGCATCGCTTCACCAGCTGGCGCTTGACAAAACCAAACCTCGTCAATATCTGGGTTAAATTTCACAGATTCTGGTCTTGGTCGCTGAAAAAGACTTTCTACGTTCGGGTTGAGGTGTTTCAGATAGTTTTCCAGTGTTTTTACGGGACAGCGAAGAGAATCTGGGGTTTCAAACATTTTCCCATCTGACTCGTCAGCACTGTCATCGAGACCTCCTTGATGATTTTTGGTCGCCAACATTGTTCCAGGTAGGTCCTTTCGAAGTTCGTAGTACTTTCGTTTGCCTGGAGTTTCCCGAAGAACTAGCATTTGCTTCAACAGTTTTCGCTAGTTTTCTCGCCCCCTTTTTCCAAAGTATAGTGTAACGTAAAACCATGCAGTTCGGAGTAGTTGAGACGGGTTTGTTGTTTCAGCTTTGCCGAGTTGCCCGGTCTTGAAAAGTTGTTGTAGTTGCTCTTTCGTTATGGGATTTTTATGGGTTACCGAACTTATTTTCCCCTCCTTCATCATATTGACACAAATAGCGTTGAGTGTTTTATTTGCCAAACTGAACTCCGGGTTGCCAACTATCGACCAAGGTTTGTTGTTTGGTTGTTGTCTCAGGTAGCGGTCGAGTGCAGCTCGAATAGCTTTTAGTGAAGAAACTTTAAAACACGTCCCATTTTCTGCCGAACACAGGCATAAAACAGCTGCAGACATCTATTTAGCTCTGCTTTCGACTGCTCCTCGATAGGAGTGCTGAACTTGTTTTGACTTGCAAACCATTCTTAAGGAAAAAGGTTGTTTTTGGTTTATTTAATTTGTTGTTTTTGTATTTGTTGACATCGTTATTAAAATGCGAACGACTCAACCTCAATGCTTGTTTAGTTAATTTAATTGAACTTTTTACCTTTAAATATCTTGACCCCGTATTTTGTGGCTGCTTTAGTCTTCTCTGGAATTGCCTTCTCAAGTAAACAATCAAGTTCATCCTCAGAAACCTCAGAAAACCGCGAGCCGGAGGCCATTTTTTTAAAAAATACGCCAGAAATACGAATGTTTCGCTACTCGCTATCTATCAACAATTAGATAGCGAGTAGAGTAGCCAATCGAATTTCAGCATTTGCGATAGTATGCTAGTATGATTCTACTAATATTAAATTATTACATTACGTGCATATAATTGAAACAACATATCCTCAAAACAAAAAATCAGACAAGATCTCATGGACTCTAAAGAAACCACGCCAACTTACTGTCGTGATCCTGATGTAGAGAGTTGCGATTGCCTGATTTTGGTGTTTCAAAGAGTCTGTAGTTGCACCAGAACCTGACAATTGAGAAAGAAAATTACTGAAAATGCAAAAAGTTATAAATATGACTCTGAACAATATAGCGCAATGTTCTAGAATATATAGTACCCATATGCACACTGACCATGTTTTATGACATATAAAACACTCAGCTTTGTCTCGTGTTATATATGTGATAAAACACATGTGTTTTAAATAGTACTTAACGTTCTAACGGATCCTAAGGCTCACATCAGTACGATAGCACACCAGCTCTTACACTATATTTTTGCCCACTGCCGATCGGTAGGGATGGAGACGGTATCCGAGCGAAACGGTCGGGCTAGGGGTGAAACGGTGTTTCTTTTGAGTTTGCGGTTTTCGGCGCAGATAATAACTCAACGAACCATGCTATTTTAACGGTACCTCCTCCATCCCGTGATCAACTGTCACACGTGAGTCACTGAAGTGAAACCGTGGAATAAACGATACGAACATCAAAGTACACACACACACACAAAAAAAAAATAGCTGTAAATGTGGCGATCATTAATGAATTTACCTTTACCCCAAACACCCATTCCACAACCAAAACGGGTGTGAAAAGAACTGTGCTTAATCCTGCAAAACAAACTAACAAAAAAAAAACAAACCCCAGCGAGATTAATAAGACGCTTCTCCCGTAGAGTTCACAACATCGCGTGAAGTCGTTAGGGAAAGGGGCGGGATGGGTCACGCAAGCAACTAACAACTCGATCAGGCAAACTGGGCTCATATTTGTACTCACCGGAGGGGGCAAGTAGCCGACCGGACAAGCGTCCTAGGACCCGCGACACTACGATACGAAGACCCGTATAACATTAACTTCCTTTATTTTTTAATAATAAAAACATTTAAAATTTTATCATGGCTTCACAACATGACCCGTTATTGCAGCAAGAAAGTGTTCAGTAGGCATAAGATATGCAACATTAAGTTGAGCACAATTTTTATTCCTTCCAGCTATGTCCAGATTTGAAATAGTGATTTCTTTTTTAGTAACTGTTTGAGAAAGACTACCACTACATAAAATATTTCTCTTTGGTAAAGCATAATGAAATCAAGTACACATACTGTAATGCTGGCTTCTTTCACATGAATTCCTGTTGCCTTCAGGAGTTTCAGCAGCTATTTGATAAAAAATAGCCTCAGGCTGGTCTAGCAAAAGCAAATATATTTCACAATTCGCATATGAATTAATGACTCAATACACGTACATACACTGTACAGTAAAAGCTAGAAAATCAAATGGAACATTCTTACTTCCATAGACATTCTGTACACCAGAACTTAAACTGGTCCTAGATGCATCAGTGAGAGGATTGCTCAGGGCACTAAAAATTTCTGAATATCAACAAAGCATAAATTAATACAACAGCAATAAAAACGTTTTAACTAAAAAGTATGACCCTATTTAACTACTTTCAAAATATCAGGCATCAGAAAGACGATTTTGCGAATTATTCAAAACAATATGTGATTTGCACTGGTCATATTTAATTACACATAACACTATTGCTCACATCGAAGGTTGACAAACCCTTTCTCTGAGCCATGGCCAGACTCATTTCATTCGATGGATTTGATGAAAAGCTCGGTGCACCAGGGAGCAATGGTGTAATAACTGGGAAAGATGATGTAGGGGCTGACTTCTTTTTCCCATTTTTTGAGATAACTTCATCCGCTAAAATGTAAATGAGAGAAACAACTATAACCTCAGTTGCAGAACAATATAAGTGCTATACACCACACCTGGTCATGATTGAGAACACTTTTTCTCAGGGCAAAAATCCCATCTTTACTATGCAAGAAATACAAACCTAATGCCCTCAACATTTCAACTACAGTAGCCTGTTGACCAATACCAAAGAACTTACTATCACTGCCTTCTGAACATTGAAATAAACTGGCTTTTGTGCGCCTTCTTTTTTTTTGCATGGCCAGAATCTGAATCGGATTCAACATTTGATGTTTCTTCAGCCTTTTTCAAAATCTTTTGTGCTTTTGCTACTGAATCTAATAATAATAAAACATGGCATATAAAACTCTAATTGGCAATTTAGGGCAGGTGTCCAGATAAAGTGTTAAAAAGTGCCATTACTGTAATGGTTGGAACCTTCAAAGAGCTCCCAACACAATTTTCAAAGCTATTAAAACAAACCTGTATATGAGAAAACTCTGACTTTATAAGCAATCCAAGTTTCTTTGTCTGGAATCTCGAGCTTCCTTAATTTATGAGATGCATTATTTCGTGGCCAGTAGCAGTATAATTCCTAGAATGACAAGTTTTGTAAACAAAAATGCTGTTAAACTAGAGTATTTAGCAACATAAGATCATCATGGAATGGTCTATTCAGGGTGTTAGCAAGTCAAAAATTTGGCATGATACATGTACCCTGTTTTCACAACCAAATCTAGCCAGCAATTATCACAATTTAGAAAAAGGAAACTGGGTAACACCCAAATGTTTTATGTTGGGTGCACAAAGAACTATTCTGCAAGTGAACAAAATTCAACAAATTCTAACTACTTACACAATCAATTGTCTCAATGCAACATGTTGCAACAATTTCCACTAATTGTTCCTCTATAAATTCAACGACAGCATATATGTTGTTTGCCATCTATAACAGAAACAATAATTAAACAAATTGCATAATTTTTTGGATTTTAGAGGTGCAGAATTATAATTAAAACAAGTACCTTCAGTGCAGAGTGCTGTTAGTATTTTGTGTGCAATATAGCCATGAATATAATTTTGTCAGGGCCAAGATTAATCTTTATGGCTTTTCTCTTGAGATCTGTGGAAGGCAGTAGTCTCATATTTGTCAAGCGTTGGTTAGCCTTGTAAGCACCAATGAGGCATGAATCACATGGAGTCATGAAGATGGATTCAGTTTTGCTATAAACTCGGCATTGAAATAATTCATCCCATTGTGATCATGATTGCCAGTCTTATCTACTACTTCACAACATGATGATTCAGACAAAATAAAAACATTATCTGGATTTTTTACAATGACTGCATCCTCATCTACAAGTTCAATGGGGCCAGAGTGTTCACTCATGCGTTTTGCAATCTGTGCAATTGGACTCTTCCCTGATCGCACAAGACGTTTCAACTTTTGCATGTAGTTTTCAAATGGGAAAGAACTACACGCGTCTAAACTTTCAAACTCTTCAACCACATCTGCCAAATGAACCATACTATGCACATTATATACCCAAAACTCATCACCATACAAACATTTGCCTTGCTCAACAAAGTATTCTATGAGTTGCTTTGCATATTCCCTGTAAGACTTAGCTAACATAGGGCACACCAAAATGCAGCTAGCAACGCTAAGAGATAAGAAGTGCTCATATAAATCTGGTCTTAGGATACCGGATAAACAATTTTTCCAGTATACAAAAGAAATTGCCGAAACTCAGTGGCCTTCCACCGATCAATTTCTGCTAAGCTCTGTGGCTTACGTACAAATGTGCTGGGTATGGAAGACTTGACCTCTATCAATTTAGTACTGATAGACTCCGCCTGGCCAGCCGATATCTTAACTTCTCGCTTTCCTCGTAACCATAGCAGAAGCAATTTCTTCATGACGCCCAGACACAATTGATGCATGTAGTCCATCGGAAATTTCTTAATCATATCAACTGGCAATTTACTGAAGGGAATAACACCATTATGATGCCCTTCATGCACTTGTTCTCTAAAAGAAAGATCTGTCCGCAACTCAACATTTCTAATCAGAGAGTACACAACACGACCAACCCATATGCCCTTCTGTGCACATTTATCACACCCAAAATAGCCAGAACACAACTTTGTGCCTTTTACAAGGGCTCTAGCGGGGGCATCACAAACTACACATTTTAAACAAACTGAAAGAACAGTTTCACCGTCTTGGAGCCCATTCTGTAGAAGATTATTCAAATCTCTAATTAGGTCTTCCAAAAAATGCAAATCATCTGGTTTGGAATTACCACAGGTTAAAACCACTGGGAAAACAACTACAGGTGTGATATTTACAATGGCACATAATACTGGCCATAAACACTTCCTTGAACTCTTAATAATGGAAGACCATCAACATTCAAAGAAATTTCAAGAGAATTAGTCCTAGCAATTACATCTGAAGGATATTTCTTAAAGTGTTTCAACAATTGATTAGCAAGAGGAAAATAAACATATTCCAATCCAGACTTTTCCTGAATGGTTATATTTCTGGATGTGTGCAGCAAGGCACGAGCAGTAAGAGGCAAGTTTGGATGCCCATTCTCTTTCAACACAGAAAGAAGACCATCAAGTGCATTATGTTTTATCATAAACCTAAACGCGTTCCAAACTATTTTCAATAATTCCAAACTATTTTTTTTTCCGCAAAATTGATGAAAAAAACCAAAAAATTGAAAGATTTTCATTTATGAAATCAAATTGGCGTTTTTTGCAGACAGTTTTTAGGGACTCTGCCAAAAACAACGTATTGAACTAAACGAGACATCATTCTATCAACTGCGACCTGAGATAAATAAGATATCTGAATTTCAGACACCTAAAACAAATCTGAGTTTGCCAAAATCTGATATATTACCGACAAATGATAAATGGGGAAGCTGAATTTCAGACATCTAAAACGGCTCTAATCTGCCAAGATTGTGTATATTAACCAACCTGAGATAAATAGGGTGTCTAAATTTCACACAGCTAAAATGGTTTGAGTCTGCCAAAATTCAAAATATTTTAATGTTAACCGACAAGCGATAAATTTGGAAGCTGAATTTCAGACACCTAAAACGGTTTGAGTCTGCTAAAATGGCATATTTAACCGACCTGAGATAAACAAGGTATCTGATATTCAGACACCTAAAACGGTTTGAGTCTGCCAAAATTCAAATATTTTAATGTTAACCGACAAGCGATAAATTTGGAAGCTGAATTTCAGACACCTAAAACGGTTTGAGTCTGCTAAAATCGCATATTTTAACCGACCTGAGATAAACAAGGTATCTGAATTTCAGACACCTAAAACGGTTTGAGTCTGCCAAAATCTTATATTAACCAACCTGAGAAATTAAGGTATCTGAATTTCAGACACCTAAACGGTTTGAGTCTGCCAAAATCGTATATTTTAACCGACCTGAGATGAATAAGGTATCTGAATTTCAAACACCTAAAATGGTTTCAGCCTGCCAAAAATTCAAAATCTTATGTTAACCGACAAGCGATAAACTGAGAAGCTAAATTTCAGACGCCATAAACGGCGTGAGTTTGTCACAAATCTGATATAAACAATTAAATGAATCGAGATTAAAGGCTGAATATCAGTTTGTACTGTCACCGATCGTGTACTGAAATAAAAAGCACTTTTTCAGAGTGTAGCCCAATTTCAGAAAAATATTGGTTTGACTGTTTCTTTAAATCATATGTGCATAATTCAAAAATGAAACACATCTAAGCAGAGATGAGATTTTAGAGCCAAATTTTAGTCCGCGATCAACGTTTTATGGGTTTTCAACAGCAGACACCAAAACGGCTTGATTCTGTCAAAATCTTATTTATCAACCGACAATGCATGCAGCGAAACCGACCAGTGAAAAATTGGGCAGCTGAATTCCAGAACATAAAGCGACTTGAGTCTGCCAAAATTTAGTTTACCTGCAGACCTTCACATCACAACCAAAATACTAAAGTCAAATGCAAAGAATCATGTATATAGAATTATATAATTAGTTTTTCAAATCACAAAATTTTGCGCAATACGTTTCTTGCTTCTTCTTCATTTGGTGTTAAGCATAAAACATTCCTGCCTTCCTTCATGGCTGCAGCAGCTCCAGCAACTGAAACAGTCATAAAAATAGATCAATTTAGTTGGAATGTTATACTGCATAATATTTAATTATGTTTTTTATGGGAAACTTTTAAAATATGCTGCGCGAATAGGTGAATAAACTGAAGGAAGAAAGCTAGTGATCCAATGATAGTGTAAAGTTGCATAATGGGACACAGCTAATCAACCTTATCATTTTAGCTCCCATATTGAAAGGTTTCAATTTTGCATTAACAAGAAAGTTTCTCCAAATTTTGGTCAACTTGACGAAAAGCCTAATTAACATTTAAATAAGACAAAAGAAATTGTCTAAATAAAGTTCAAAGCGCTGAGATAGTTGAATAAACCACTACGAACAGAAATGACCTTCACCACTGACTAGATGATTGACTATGTCCTTTGAATCCGCCACCCATCAGAACAGTGTAAATGAAACTTCACAGTAAAAGCGGTTAAGTTAAATTATTTTTTTGTATCAACGATTAACAACACGATTACACCAGTTGTTTCCAGATAATTCATTGTAACTAGTCGGCAGCAACAATGTGAACAGTGCATAAAAATTATTAGTATTTCATCAGTACTGGTATAATTGCATACCTTGTGGCGTATTACGTCAAGAATCCAATCGCCTGGTCTACTGAACATTTCAACTACAGAATGCCACACCTGCAACTCCTTGTGCTCTTGACTTACAATAATAAAATTCTCAGTGCAGGCAGTGAAATTAAAATGATCTTGCAGCAGCCGTTGCCCAGGCGCCGCATGGTAGAGGAGAAATCCCTCTACAGCCCGTACCATACCAACGCTAGGACCTGTAAAATGCAGGAACAATGCGTAAGTTAATTTTGTTGTATGCGTTGCAAAATACGGTTACAGTTTACAGTAGGTATGCTTTTATGCGTGTAAATTTGACGTATTTTCGAGTGTACGTGAATTTGAACTTCTAATTTTACAGTTGAATGGCAGAAATAACAAACGCAGACAAGTTCAACTAAATTTTGTTACAAAAATAAAATCTAAAAACATTGCATCGCGAGAACCTCTAGAAAATACCAGGATGCTGTTTTAACAAAATAATCTATGGTGAGCAGAAACCCAAAAGGTGGATTAAACAAAGTGATTAAGGACCTTACGATTGACAATTACACCAGACATGCGGCTAGCTGCAATCGACAAACTATTGAAGATAGTATTTTGGGGCCAATTATTAGATGATAGAGCTTCGGGCATTTGCTAATTAAAATTGAGGCATAAATTCTCTACGACAGACACGGTTATCCCTTTGCCGTAAACGTGAACATTAAAATCTTACTTTTACATTGCCCGTTAATATGCTAATATATACCTGCTGGTTTAACTCCTTTAACACATGCAAACCAAGTTGGCAGATTCCACGGTGTTCCTCGATCCATTTTTTTATTTCCATTAATTGATGGATATCCCCCATTATTGCTACGTTGAAAATGTGGCACACACCAAAATTTAAACGGTCCACTAGTCCAGCAAACCTGCAGCAAATGTTGTCACATCATTTTCTAAAAAAATCATTGTGAAAAAGAAAGTATGTTCAGTATACACCTTTTTCACAATTATCACAGTTGTACATATACAGTACTATTGGTACATTAGGTCAATGTTACATCACTATACTGTACTTGATGTGGTGAAAGCTTACATAAGGCTAATGAAAATCCTTTTTCTTGCCCGTATGACCCTTGCTGCAGTCCCAGTGGGTCAACACACATGTGGACAACGCCCCTTGTTCCCTGGTCCATCAGAAATACATTGGGTGATACAACTAGTGGCTGGTCTGATTCCTCGATGGTCAGACTCTTTTGCAGATATTCCAAGTATTGTCTGAAAATAAGGTTGGTTTCATCTTTTCCCTAGTAAATAGAAACACAGCTCTACTGAATGTGCGAAACATAGGAAAATGTTTGCAGACTAAAATGGTCATCAAATAGGTAGCAGAATTGAAAATTGAAATCTCCCAAGGAACATGTAGCAGGGCTGATTTAATGTTTATTTTCAAGCTACTAGTAGTTTGAAATGTTTCTAGTAGTTTGAATTATTAATTTAGAAGTCAGTTCAAATACTCAACCTCAGCATAGAGAGAAGAGCGGATATTTTCCATTCTACAAACCTGGATCAAAATATCAAACTGCCTGATACAATACATACATACTGTATACTTACTGTAAATTTCCTTAACTGGTCAACGCTGACTTTCTCTCCCATTTTTGCACTAAGCAATTCCCATTTACATCCAAGAAATGAAGAAATCACTTTTTGAACAGGCTTCAGTACTTTGCACTCCTTGCACAATAATTTCAGTTCATCCAGACTGTTACTTTGGTCAGCAACCTAAAAAAAACAACAGATTTAGAATGATGATTGGATTTAATTTAAAGGGCACAATTATATTTTAATAAACTAAGTGGTTAATTAGTAAATAAAATTTTTAACAGATCACAGAGGCAAAAAAATAAGCTAAGGGGCATCTTACGCCTAAAAATGGAAGAAATATCTTTACCTGACCCAACAGAGCAACACGATCTGAAACGTCGAGGCCAAATAAGCATTTGATGTATGATGGCTTGAACCTCGGCTTTTCTTGTAGGTCCTTTGCCATTGCTCGCTGGTCTTTCAGAAGACCTTTTTCATATTTTCGGTACATCTCAAGGAATGACTGATAACCATCTTCTGGGAGAGCAGCAACAAGAAATACATCAGAAAGATTTTTCTTCTAAAAAAAGTACAACATTTAACAAGAATATTAATTACTCAGTGTAAGTGCTTTATTGATCAGCAAGTTAATTTAAAATTATTTCATTAAACAGGTTTAGGTTTAGTACAGATTATAATTACATCTGCTTTCTTTTGATAACCCATTCACTGGTGGCAAGACTTTCACTGGCAAGCAAAATCACCTGGTGTTCACAATATATTACAAATTGAATAAACTAAAAAGTTTACTCACTGTCTTTCCTAATATGTGGGAACATCTGTCTCTCCATTGCTGACTAGGAACTAAATCATTGTTCTCATTTTTTGTACCAATGATCTCCAACTGCCTGTGAGCAACTTCCACCTACAGCAGAATAAAAAAATGTTTGTGATCACAGCTTTTTTAACCCACTGACTGGTAAATCACCCAAATGATTGCTGCTGCAATTAATAATTTGTAGTTTCTACTGCAATTGCCTGTGGCAGATTACTGCTAATTATTATCGTAAGTAACTCAGACCACTATAACCAATAATTTACCATTGACAATTTTGGTATGTACTTGAGAAAAATTTCTGGTATTTGACAAAGCAAAGTTGAATAAGTTAAGAAGTTGGGTACTCATTACTACTGTGACACTAATGGGTTCCTTAAGTAACTTGTTGACTGACTGTTAAACTATAACAAACAACCACTCCCTCTTAATATTTAACAATATTAGAATTGCCTTTCTACAGAACTTGCCTCATCTTTGAATGTCATTTCATGACGGAAACACCCAGTCTTATTATGCCTTGACGCCAGCCATAAAGCTTAAAAATTTGTTAACCCAACAAATATTCTTGCATATCTTCCCTTATACTCTTCACTATCAGGGTGCTTCTCTAAAAGTTGCTTTGTGCCAACAAGTTATGCGTACCACCAAGTACCTCATACTGATAGCTGCTGACATCTGATTTTGAAAAGTTCTCCTTTCTGTTCAGACCTTTTACCAACAAGTAAAGAGGTTATATGAGCCATTGGGGTTACTTTCCATATTTGCTTTTAATTGGGCCAAAAATATTTCATCCACTTTTCTGATCATTCTGTCTGCTGGAGGTAGTTCAATATTGCCAACGGAACATAGAATTGCTCATCTATTCAAAGTTATGAAAAGACATGCATGATATTACTGCCAAATGAAGGTGCACTTATACAACTTGAGTAAGCTAGAATGGTAAAAAGGAAACCATTGGGCAAAAAAAGCTGGTCATATTGAAAGAAGTAATTGTGTAGCAGGGATTTTAATTAAGAAAATGACTTGATAATTTAAGCCTTAATTTAAACTTGATAATTTCTGTAAAAAATTAATTAACTTCATTGTGGTTTAGTCAACAAAAAATATCATATGTATATATTTAATTTCTACATACCAACTTCGCATTCTTTTGCTCTTGTTTGGTATTGTAATTCTTTAACCTCTTCATCTTGACACTTTTTCTTGGTTAGAGGAGTATCAGCTGTTCCACAAGAGATGAAGATCCCTGTTTTAAATTTATAGCTTCATCTTCATTAGTGATTAAAACAGGCTCGGAATCCTAGGATCCACCTTGATTTTGTTGATCTTGACCATCATTAGCGCAATCTTGCTTTTCTAACTTTTTAATGGCTTCATTGCATTATGCAGCCGATTGTTGCTCATTTTCAGTCGCAACAATTTCACGGAAAAGCCCATTGCTTGCTGACCAGTCATATTTCCCTGTGGAGAAGAAACAGTGTTCTCTTTTGCCATCTGCCCCTCGAACGAAAATCAACTATAAAATATGAATAAAATAATAATTTTTACATAGAATCAATCAAAATACATTATTAATATAAGTACGGATAGCTGGCATCATTATTTGAAGCATCTAATAGGTGAAACTATCATCCATAACGCGCTCATTCATTGTGTAGTGCCCAGTTTATAACACACTAGCAATATTTCTGTGTAAAAATTTTACAGGGACAAATGCTAGGACTAAGTTTCCAACCCTTGGACCAAGGGTTTTAAATTAATTTTAAAAAAGCTGACTTTGTGTTTGACACTGAATCATTTTCCTAAAACATTAATCACTAATCTTTCACGACGTAGAATTTACGCATGTAAAATTCCAACTAACCGAAAGCTATTTGTTATTTTAAGGCTTAAATGTAGAAATGGATATTTGTTTATCCATAGGCGGCCCAGAACTGATCTCGCTGACCTCGCGCGATGACTACCTTGTCATAATATAAGACTGTTCAGACAACATGAGGTCGCGCGAGGTCAGCGAGATTAGCGAGATCAGTTCAGGGTCCCACGCATCATACGTAGATCAGGGCCCAAATCGCCGTTTCACCGCCCTATCATTCATTTTTTAATCTATGGCCCTATCTTATATGCCCTGATCAATTACAATGCACTTATAGTCTCAAACTCGAATATTATCGCCCCGTCGTAAAATAGGTGGTTTCTGAGGGCCGAGGCGCCATTCCTTTTTTAGAAAAGCTAGCACGAGCATTATCATAGACTGTCAGAATTCTATCATTTATACTTTGCAACCTCAAGATAGAAATCTGCTAAACATTGTAAAACTATAAAACTTTATATTTCAGTCAGACTGCTCAATATGGAGTTTTATAAACTATAACAGTCCATTATTACTAAACCTTGGCTTTAGCCATATTAATTTTGATGGTGTATACTTCATAATGAAATTTAAATTTCATGCGATTATGTTACGGCGTGCGTTTTGGTATATGACTT
>NW_021163969.1:0-15893 GCF_004324835.1 Dendronephthya gigantea | reverse complement strand
GGTAATATCGCCTGAGAACTGCTGCTGAAAATTAATATAATTTGCTCAGATCAACTGGCAATGTTAAAACATGCAAGTACAACTCTGTTGGGGTTGATAATTTCTAGGGTTAATAATTAATTTTTACAAGCAATATGACATTTGACATGCATGGTGGCCTTATATATATGAACATGTATATAATGATAATTAATAATCTCTTTTCAAACACTTCGTTGGGGGAACATATAAATGACACAGATATTGATATTCATTAATTGACATATATATATGTAATGAATGTACACACATACCACCGATGGATCATCAGTTGGCCGTAGAGGTAATATCGCCTGAGAACTGCTGCTGAAAATTAAGATGATATATTTTGCTCAGATCAACTGGCAATGTTAAAACATGCAAGTACATCTGTTGGGGTTGATAATTTCTAGGGTTAATAATCAATTTTTCACAAGCAATATGACATTTGACATGCATGGTGGCCTTATATATGACACATGTATATATAATGATAATTAATACAACTAATCTCTTTCAAACTTCGTTGGGGGAACATTATAAATGACACAGATATTGATATTAATTGACATATATATGTAATGAATGTACGACACATACCACCATGGATCCATCATCAGTTGGTAGAGGTAATATCGCCTGAGAACTGCTGCTGAAAATTAAGATGATATAATTTCTGCTCAGATCAACTGGCAATGTTAAAACATGCAAGTACAACTCTGTTGGGGTTGATAATTTCTAGGGTTAATAATTAATTTTTCACAAGCAATATGACATTTGACATGCATGGTATATATATGACACATGTATATATAATGATAATTAATACAACTAATCTCTTTTCAAACACTTCGTTGGGGGACATTATAAATGACACAGATATTGTATTCATTAATTGACATATATATGTAATGAATGTACGACACATACCACCATGGATCCATCATCAGTTGGCCGTAGAGGTAATATCGCCTGAGAACTGCTGCTGAAAATTAAGATGATATAATTTCTGCTCAGATCAACTGGCAATGTTAAAACATGCAAGTACAACTGTTGGGGTTGATAATTTCTAGGGTTAATAATCAATTTTTCACAAGCAATATGACATTTGACATGCATGGTGGCCTTATATATATGACACATGTATATATGATAATAATACAACTAATCTCTTTTCAAACACTTCGTTGGGGGAACATTATAAATGACACAGATATTGATATTCATTAATTGACATATATATGTAATGAATGTACGACACATACCACCATGGATCCATCATCAGTTGGCCGTAGAGGTAATATCGCCTGAGAACTGCTGCTGAAAATTAAGATATATAATTTCTGCTCAGATCAACTGGCAATGTTAAAACATGCAAGTACAACTCTGTTGGGTTGATAATTTCTAGGGTTAATAATCAATTTTTCACAAGCAATATGACATTTGACATGCATGGTGGCCTTATATATATGACACATGTATATATAATGATAATTAATACAACTAATCTCTTTTCAAACACTTCGTTGGGGGAACATTATAAATGACACAGATATTGATATTCATTAATTGACATATATATGTAATGAATGTACGACACATACCACCATGGATCCATCATCAGTTGGCCGTAGAGGTAATATCGCCTGAGAACTGCTGCTGAAAATTAAGATGATATAATTTCTGCTCAGATCAACTGGCAATGTTAAAACATGCAAGTACAACTCTGTTGGGGTTGATAATTTCTAGGGTTAATAATATTTTCACAAGCAATATGACATTTGACATGCATGGTGGCCTTATATATATGACACATGTATATATAATGATAATTAATACAACTAATCTCTTTTCAAACACTTCGTTGGGGGAACATTATAAATGACACAGATATTGATATTCATTAATTGACATATATATGTAATGAATGTACGACACATACCACCATGGATCCATCATCAGTTGGCCGTAGAGGTAATATCGCCTGAGAACTGCTGCTGAAAATTAAGATGATATAATTTCTGCTCAGATCAACTGGCAATGTTAAAACATGCAAGTACAACTCTGTTGGGGTTGATAATTTCTAGGGTTAATAATTTTTCACAAGCAATATGACATTTGACATGCATGGTGGCCTTATATATATGACACATGTATATATAATGATAATTAATACAACTAATCTCTTTTCAAACACTTCGTTGGGGGAACATTATAAATGACACAGATATTGATATTCATTAATTGACATATATATGTAATGAATGTACGACACATACCACCATGGATCCATCATCAGTTGGCCGTAGAGGTAATATCGCCTGAGAACTGCTGCTGAAAATTAAGATGATATAATTTCTGCTCAGATCAACTGGCAATGTTAAAACATGCAAGTACAACTCTGTTGGGGTTGATAATTTCTAGGGTTAATAATTAATTTTTCACAAGCAATATGACATTTGACATGCATGGTGGCCTTATATATATGACACATGTATATAGATAATTAATACAACTAATCTCTTTCAAACACTTCGTTGGGGGAACATTATAAATGACACAGATATTGATATTCATTAATTGACATATATATGTAATGAATGTACGACACATACCACCATGGATCCATCATCAGTTGGCCGTAGAGGTAATATCGCCTGAGAACTGCTGCTGAAAATTAAGATGATATAATTTCTGCTCAGATCAACTGGCAATGTTAAAACATGCAAGTACAACTCTGTTGGGGTTGATAATTTCTAGGGTTAATAATCAATTTTTCACAAGCAATATGACATTTGACATGCATGGTGGCCTTAATATATGACACATGTATATATAATGATAATTAATACAACTAATCTCTTTTCAAACACTTCGTTGGGGGAACATTATAAATGACACAGATATTGATATTCATTAATTGACATATATATGTAATGAATGTACGACACATACCACCATGGATCCATCATCAGTTGGCCGTAGAGGTAATATCGCCTGAGAACTGCTGCTGAAAATTAAGATGATATAATTTCTGCTCAGATCAACTGGCAATGTTAAAACATGCAAGTACAACTCTGTTGGGGTTGATAATTTCTAGGGTTAATAATTTTTCACAAGCAATATGACATTTGACATGCATGGTGGCCTTATATATATGACACATGTATATATAATGATAATTAATACAACTAATCTCTTTTCAAACACTTCGTTGGGGGAACATTATAAATGACACAGATATTGATATTCATTAATTGACATATATATGTAATGAATGTACGACACATACCACCATGGATCCATCATCAGTTGGCCGTAGAGGTAATATCGCCTGAGAACTGCTGCTGAAAATTAAGATGATATAATTTCTGCTCAGATCAACTGGCAATGTTAAAACATGCAAGTACAACTCTGTTGGGGTTGATAATTTCTAGGGTTAATAATCAATTTTTCACAAGCAATATGACATTTGACATGCATGGTGGCCTTATATATATGACACATGTATATATAATGATAATTAATACAACTAATCTCTTTTCAAACACTTCGTTGGGGGAACATTATAAATGACACAGATATTGATATTCATTAATTGACATATATATGTAATGAATGTACGACACATACCACCATGGATCCATCATCAGTTGGCCGTAGAGGTAATATCGCCTGAGAACTGCTGCTGAAAATTAAGATGATATAATTCTGCTCAGATCAACTGGCAATGTTAAAAAATGCAAGTAAAACTCTGTTGGGGTTGATAATTTAGGGTTAATAATCAATTTTCACAAGCAATATGACATTTGACATGCATGGTGGCCTTAATATATGACACATGTATATATAATGATAATTAATACAACTAATCTCTTTTCAAACACTTCGTTGGGGGAACATTATAAATGACACAGATATTGATATTCATTAATTGACATATATATGTAATGAATGTACGACACATACCACCATGGATCCATCATCAGTTGGCCGTAGAGGTAATATCGCCTGAGAACTGCTGCTGAAAATTAAGATGATATAATTTCTGCTCAGATCAACTGGCAATGTTAAAACATGCAAGTACAACTCTGTTGGGGTTGATAATTTCTAGGGTTAATAATCAATTTTTCACAAGCAATATGACATTTGACATGCATGGTGGCCTTATATATATGACACATGTATATATAATGATAATTAATACAACTAATCTCTTTTCAAACACTTCGTTGGGGGAACATTATAAATGACACAGATATTGATATTCATTAATTGACATATATATGTAATGAATGTACGACACATACCACCATGGATCCATCATCAGTTGGCCGTAGAGGTAATATCGCCTGAGAACTGCTGCTGAAAATTAAGATGATATAATTTCTGCTCAGATCAACTGGCAATGTTAAAACATGCAAGTACAACTCTGTTGGGGTTGATAATTTCTAGGGTTAATAATCAATTTTTCACAAGCAATATGACATTTGACATGCATGGTGGCCTTATATATATGACACATGTATATATAATGATAATTAATACAACTAATCTCTTTTCAAACACTTCGTTGGGGGAACATTATAAATGACACAGATATTGATATTCATTAATTGACATATATATGTAATGAATGTACGACACATACCACCATGGATCCATCATCAGTTGGCCGTAGAGGTAATATCGCCTGAGAACTGCTGCTGAAAATTAAGATGATATAATTTCTGCTCAGATCAACTGGCAATGTTAAAACATGCAAGTACAACTCTGTTGGGGTTGATAATTTCTAGGGTTAATAATCAATTTTTCACAAGCAATATGACATTTGACATGCATGGTGGCCTTATTATATGACACATGTATATATAATGATAATTAATACAACTAATCTCTTTTCAACACTTCGTTGGGGGAACATTATAAATGACACAGATATTGATATTCATTAATTGACATATATATGTAATGAATGTACGACACATACCACCATGGATCCATCATCAGTTGGCCGTAGAGGTAATATCGCCTGAGAACTGCTGCTGAAAATTAAGATGATATAATTTCTGCTCAGATCAACTGGCAATGTTAAAACATGCAAGTACAACTCTGTTGGGGTTGATAATTTCTAGGGTTAATAATCAATTTTTCACAAGCAATATGACATTTGACATGCATGGTGGCCTTATATATATGACACATGTATATATAATGATAATTAATACAACTAATCTCTTTTCAAACACTTCGTTGGGGGAACATTATAAATGACACAGATATTGATATTCATTAATTGACATATATATGTAATGAATGTACGACACATACCACCATGGATCCATCATCAGTTGGCCGTAGAGGTAATATCGCCTGAGAACTGCTGCTGAAAATTAAGATGATATAATTTCTGCTCAGATCAACTGGCAATGTTAAAACATGCAAGTACAACTCTGTTGGGGTTGATAATTTCTAGGGTTAATAATCAATTTTTCACAAGCAATATGACATTTGACATGCATGGTGGCCTTATATATATGACACATGTATATATAATGATAATTAATACAACTAATCTCTTTTCAAACACTTCGTTGGGGGAACATTATAAATGACACAGATATTGATATTCATTAATTGACATATATATGTAATGAATGTACGACACATACCACCATGGATCCATCATCAGTTGGCCGTAGAGGTAATATCGCCTGAGAACTGCTGCTGAAAATTAAGATGATATAATTTCTGCTCAGATCAACTGGCAATGTTAAAAACATGCAGTACAACTCTGTTGGGGTTGATATTTCTAGGGTTAATAATCAATTTTTCAGCAAGCAATATGACATTTGACATGCATGGTGGCCTTATATATATGATGTATTATAATGATAATTAATACAACTAATCTCTTTCAACACTTCGTTGGGGGACTTATAATGACACAGATATTGATATTCATTATTGACATATATATGTAATGAATGTACGACACATACCACCATGGATCCATCATCAGTTGGCCGTAGAGGTAATATCGCCTGAGAACTGCTGCTGAAATTAAGATGATTAATTTCTGCTCAGATCAACTGGCAATGTTAAACATGCAAGTACAACTCTGTTGGGGTTGATAATTTCTAGGGTTAATTCATTTTTCACAAGCAATATGACATTTGACATGCATTGGTGGCCTTATATATATGACACATGTATATATAATATAATATAATACAACTAATCTCTTTTCAAACACTTCGTTGGGGGAACATTATAAATGACACAGATATTGATATTCATTAATTGATATATATGTAATGAATGTACGACACATACCACCATGGATCCATCATCAGTTGGCCGTAGAGGTAATATCGCCTGAGAACTGCTGCTGAAAATTAAGATGATATTTTCTGCTCAGATCAACTGGCAATGTTAAAACATGCAAGTACAACTCTGTTGGGGTTGATTAATGTTAATCAATTTTTCACAAGCAATATGACATTTGACATGCATGGTGGCCTTATATATATGACACATGTATATATAATGATAATTATACAACTAATCTCTTTTCAAACACTTCGTTGGGGGACATTATAAATGACACAGATATTGATATTCATTAATTGACATTATGTATGAATGTACGACACATACCACCATGGATCCATCATCAGTTGGCCGTAGAGGTAATATCGCCTGAGAACTGCTGCTGAAAATTAAGATGATATTTTCTGCTCAGATCAACTGGCAATGTTAAAACATGCAAGTACAACTCTGTTGGGGTTGATAATTTCTAGGGTTAATAATTTTTTCACAAGCAATATGACATTTGACATGCATGGTGGCCTTATATATGACACATGTATATATAATGATAATTAAACTAATCTCTTTTCAAACACTTCGTTGGGGACATTATAAATGACACAGATATTGATATTCATTAATTGACATATATATGTAATGAATGTACGACACATACCACCATGGATCCATCATCAGTTGGCCGTAGAGGTAATATCGCCTGAGAACTGCTGCTGAAAATTAAGATGATATAATTTCTGCTCAGATCAACTGGCAATGTTAAAACATGCAAGTACAACTCTGTTGGGGTTGATAATTTCTAGGGTTAATAATCAATTTTTCACAAGCAATATGACATTTGACATGCATGGTGGCCTTATATATATGACACATGTATATATAATGATAATTAATACAACTAATCTCTTTTCAAACACTTCGTTGGGGGAACATTATAAATGACACAGATATTGATATTCATTAATTGACATATATATGTAATGAATGTACGACACATACCACCATGGATCCATCATCAGTTGGCCGTAGAGGTAATATCGCCTGAGAACTGCTGCTGAAAATTAAGATGATATAATTTCTGCTCAGATCAACTGGCAATGTTAAACATGCAAGTACAACTCTGTTGGGGTTGATAATTTCTAGGGTTAATTCAATTTTTCACAAGCAATATGACATTTGACATGCATGGTGGCCTTATATATATGACACATGTATATAATGATAATTAATACAACTAATCTCTTTTCAAACACTTCGTTGGGGGAACATTATAAATGACACAGATATTGATATTCATTAATTGACATATATATGTAATGAATGTACGACACATACCACCATGGATCCATCATCAGTTGGCCGTAGAGGTAATATCGCCTGAGAACTGCTGCTGAAAATTTGATATAATTTCTGCTCAGATCAACTGGCAATGTTAAAACATGCAAGTACAACTCTGTTGGGGTTGATAATTTCTAGGGTTAATAATTAATTTTTCACAAGCAATATGACATTTGTGGTGGTTCATAATCACACATATAATGATAATTTAATCATACACAACACAGATAGGTATTAACCTATTTCTTTAACACCTAATTATATTAGGTCAATGATGGTCGACATTGATGAGGGAGTGAACAAAGGCATTATTAAATGGCGGTGCCCTTAATTTGTACTTAAATTAGTGCATGTAAACTGGGAAAAATGCAACATAAAGACTTGTTTTGACTTTAAAGAAAATAAAGCAAGTACATTAGCATAGAGATTATAAATAACAGTGTTTTTAATATAATCTCTATGGCCATTATGACCTATGATATCATCAGCTGGCTTCTGATTGGTCATTCTAGGACATCGTTCGGTGATGTCCTAGGAAGACCAATCAGAGCCTTTCCTTTCACGTGCTCATGAGATATTTCGAAAATCTGTTTAGACAATCTTTTTAAAACGCAACATACCATATTTTATTAATGAAAATAAGCTTGAATTTGTGCCGAGAAGTTGAATAGTCTCCTTCGTTGCTTTTGTATGTAAATAATAGCAAACACCTGATCAGACTAGGGTGCGAAAAATCTGGGAGGGGGCACGCGGTTTTATTTGATAAATACACAAGTTGAAAACATAGGAAATTTATATCACATATATACCTGTCTCTGCCAATTTCTTCGCGATTGAATCTGTATCAGCCGTGCACGCGATGCAGGATAATTGGGTTTTTTTTGTTCCGATAGTAAACTGAAACATGAAATGAATAGTATATTTCCAAAGATGATTATAGATTAGACCAAGCGCATGCCCTCGGAATATTTCATCCCTCAGGGTAATTTCTTGTGGAATCACCCGAGTGAAAGGTTGATAACTGATATATTATACCGAAAATTTAAAGCTGTTGACAAAAAGTCGTCCGGCGTCTTGTTGCCGTCGGCCATATTTACAATCTGACACCCGTAACGGCAGGCTAGTTTACGAATTCGGGGGTGATGTAAAGTGGAATCACCCTCCCTTGCGGGCAAAGAGGGTAATTATTCGACTTTAAATTACATGCCCCGGGTAAAATACCAGGATTTAAGTTCGCAGTCTATGTGCTTCCACAAAAAATCTACTCATCACGTGGTACAAATACAGTTTTTTTATTGGACAATTTGAATCTGAGGTATATATATAATTAATTAAATACACTGGACCAAACTTTTTTTTTAAAGCAGGCAAGAAATATCACTGACGGTTATTTGTCACGATTTTCAATTATAGTAAACTGGAACATAAGTGCTTTGAACACAACCAGCCCTTCCCTCGCTTTATTCTTAGACAAGCAATTCCGATAGGCGATACATGCCGCTTTTTATATTACACAAAATAGGATTGTTTTTCTTCGGTCATTTGACAATATTTTATCGTCGCTTAAACTTGTTTGCATGGCACCGATTTTGGTAAAAAAAAGACTTTTTTATACACTAGGCAAATCTACGCGTTTTTTTACACAATGTAATACGATATCTATATGAGACTCGCTGGTAACGATTTGACTCGCCTTGCCAATGCAAACGTCATTTGACCCGTTGGCGTCAGCGCATCACCTAAATCCTATCGGCCTAAGCTTTAGACAGTCACACTTTACTCTTTAATCCGTTCACCTCGAGCTTTACGATGGAAGCAAGTGTTCTTCGTTATGTCGAAGAGATTCATAAATCTATAAAGAAGAACGTAAAAACTCTCGGAGACAACAAAAGAAGTTTGCGTGTTTTCACAGAACTCGTTCGCGCCTTTTACATTTCGCTTTTCGCGAAGGACTCGGGTTAGTTTCAAATAATACCGTATGATATATGGGTGACTATAGTTTTAGGAAACCAGTATTAATTTTGTTTTAGTTTTACATACGGCCCTCACTTTGTTTAATTTATCAATGTTAATATCAATGTTAATCATTCATTATATATATAAACATATATTTATTATCTATTTCAAATTCATTATCATGCAAATCCGAATGACTTTACTTCGTTTACAAAAATATCGATATTTGTTTGCCAATAATTTCTATCACCGTTCGGAAATCAGAGCAGTATTACTATACTGATATCAAACATATACTCCAAAATTAAACAGTTCACTCAAGATACGAGTTTTTTAAAAAAATTTTCATGTCACATTTCCGGCCGGCGTCTAGCCTCAAGTTGATAAAATCGTGATCATGCAAGAGACTTTAATTACTTCGTTTACAACAATATTGATATTTTGTTTGCCAATAATTTCCATCACCGTTCGGAGAATTGGAATCAGACAATGAGAATGACTTTGAAATAGAGACCGCGAAATATCACTGACCTGAATATTGTGTATTGATCATAGCACCGCGCTTCAACTTTTTCCCCATTATTCATATCGCTGCTTTGAATTTCTACGTGATATACAGGAGTTTTCGGTCGGACGAACATTGACAAGAAACTGGAAAACTTACCCGATGTGACGACGGGGAGACGCGACGACGATAGTCTTGGGGAGGGGACGAGCAGGGAAACGGGGAACGTCTCACGTGGGAAAGGACTAGGAAAAGGCAAACCTGGTCACGTTAGGAAGCCGAACGTAACCGATCGCCAGGAACGGAGACGACAAACCGCATCGTTCCAGAGCTCACGGAAACGTCCAGCCGAGCACGAAAGCGGAAAATGCCACCGCGAAAGATCGCGCCGAGGCCAACTGCGAACACTCCTCCGCCACCTTTGCCGTTGCCTCCACCGAACAGCCCATCGTCGGCTTCTCAGAGCAGTTCGCCGCCTGCTTCCACAAACACATCATCTCCACCCACCACAACAACACCACCACCACCTCTGAGCCTTCGAATCGATGTGAACGAGCCACGACAAAAACTCACAGCGCAGACTCACGAACCCGCCAGCAAAACACAGGTACAATTGATACAGAAATACGCCAAAGCTCTCAGAGACAAACCACCGAATTCTGCTGAGATCTATTTCTTCTGGTTGGTGATGGATCGATGGCGAAACCGATTGGCTCCGCCATTGGTCAACGGCCTTAAACATCATTGGCACGACCTCTCGAATGACGACGAACTTTCGGTCGCAGAGAAGATATTCCACCTTGCTATAACGCCAAACGCAATCACGACCTGCGTCCACCACCTGATTGGTATAGTGCGGTCCTACGGTGGGACGAAAGACGGAAATACGACCAGGTTCTGCGAAGACTTGGCGAGCGAAATCGACGACTTGCATTACCAGCGCTACAAGGAAGAACTGCTGCGATGTGCCTGTGAAAATTGCGACGACGTTGTGAAGTTCGACGAAAGTTACTCGAGGTATTAGTTATAGAATTCTTCACTCCTTTGCTTATTGTTATCGCGTAGCGTTCGTTTTGGCTGTAATCACTGTAAGATACCCAGGTTCGGGCATATACGTGTACGGGTAGCCTCATTTCGTTCGCGCTGAATTTCCATCAGTGTTACCTCGACAATATCAACTCGACAATTCTTTTCCATGCAGTAGTAGACTTTAGCCTCTTGAGGCAGGATATTAATGTTATGATCCAAAACCAAAACATATAACTGCATGCATGATATTTCCGTTTAGCTATTACGAAGGCCTGGAGTCGGACGACCACGAACGGCAGCCAGTGTTATTGAAGGACAGACCGATGCACTGCGAAAGCACCGAACTGTATGCGCAAACCCTGCGTACACAATTCGCCGGGCTAAGCAGCTCCAATTTACAACGATGGTTTTATTTCGCCAACACCACCCGCTGTTCAGTGTCCCTACCCTCGCTATGGCGCCACCGACGACTGTATGACGTCGACCCTGAAATACCTTGAACCATATCTCCGCGAGAGGGGTTACAAAGATCCGCTGCCGACATCATGGTCAATCCCGGCGGCAGACTGCACCAAAGGTCGCTTGATCCGCGTCGAGAAATCCTCCGTTCACCTATATGATGGCGACTCCTGCGAGATCTCGCTTACGGTGGACAGCGAGCCCGAGCTGCTTCGATTGGCGACGCACAATCACGGCGAGTCGATCAGAGTTCGAATGCTTAATTCGGACAGCCCGGAGACCGAGTATTCTTTCAGCATATACAAACAGGCTGAAAACTCCACCGAAATGTCTCTGTTCCTCACACGCCACGTCGGCATCGAATGCATGCGGGCTGCAAGGAGCTTGCTGTTCGCCGCTCAAGAAGTTTACCTGCAAGTTACATTGAAGAGGGAATCGCGGTGCCAACTGACCACCATGGCCGCAGGCTCCTAAATATCTTCGCCAAAGGCCAGGACGGAAAGATTCGCAACTTCGCAGAGAGTCTGGCGAGTAGCGGACACACCATGTCCTTCTACACGACCGGTGTAGAAGCAGCGATCGACGCTTCAATGCGAGAAGCCATCGCCGACAAGAGGGGCTTTTCAATCTGCCGGACGAGGCCTTCACCTATCCATTCAGACCGTGGGACATTCGCAGAATTGGCAGGAAAAACGATCACGACCGCGTCTACCAAGACAAACGGGAAATTCTTAATGCCCCAATCGACCCCGGGACAGCTTGGAGACCAGACGAAAAGGTTTCCGCTGCTCATGGTGGCGACGAAATGACCGCGGGATTCCAGAGAGTGAAACCACCGACCAATTTTTCCTCCAGCTGGTTCCATGCACGCTCTTTTGGGAGAGTAAATGCTACGTGGGAAAAAGCAACATCCCTGGTGCTGGCCGTGGTCTCTTCCTGAAACCGCACAAAGCGATACCCAAAGATGCGCACCTGTGCGTGTACGCCGAAAAGAGCACGAGCCTGGAGGATGTAGAAAAGAGTAAAAGTTCTCGTGTGTACCTGATCACCACCTCGAGAAAATGTCTGCACTTCGACGCGGAGAGAGAACGACGAATAATCTTGGAGATTTGCTAACCAGCCGGGCGTGTCGCAAGCGTTCGCCCAGATAAAGGCGATCTCAGCGAAAGACCAGCCAGAAATGTCAGCTGACAACTGGATCGCGATCGAAAACGAACTTAACGAACAGTGCAACGCGGTATTTCACGTCAAAGGTGATCAGCTGGTGCTCAGGACGAAACATCGATTCCCATCGTCGTACGAGCCAACAGAGGTATTCGTGAATTACGGCAGCTTGCGACAATACTGGATTCCCTTGCTCTTGGACGACGAGCACAATAAGGAACTACCAGCGAATATGATAGAGATCGCCAAATGGCTGGTGTACAGCGAGGATTGTAACTGGTCCACACAACATCGTAAGGAGTGGGTGGCGCTGCTTGACTGATTCGAGAAAACATTGCACGGTTAGTTCTGTTGAGAAGAGCTTTGATCATATGCATGTTGTACATAGTATAGGTACACTGTAATGTATTTTCAACAAATTGAGACCCGGTTTCCTAAAATATTGTGTGTGTATATAGAACCCATCATTGTAACTAAGTTTAATTTCAACTCAGTTTGAATTTTTCGTTTTGTTGATTGAAAGCCATTCGCTGGACTTCATTTAGTAATTAGTAATCATCTTCAAATTAATTTACATGTACAGATTTTAAATAGTGACACTCTTCACGAACACTCTACGGATATAACGTTATTAATTATAACGTAATTATTTAAGCATTGAATGATTAAAACATATTATAATAACAATATACAGTTCAAACTTCAGCGTGATTGTTGCATTTCAGAGTCGCTTAATTGTACATAGTTTCAGAGCATGGGGGAAAGCGTATAAATCCATAATGTACACTCCTACTTTATTTGAACATCAGCGTAGGAGCAATACATTTCCCGTGCAAAGAGTTCCTATTTAAGAAAAGTTTCCAGAAGTTCATTTTCTTTGCCCTTATTTCATAATATAAATCGAACACGTTTACTGACATGCGCATAAATGGCCGAGCCAGAATAAGGCAGAGAGCGAGGCTTGGGCTAGACAGGCAGGGCGGGGCGGGGCGGGGACTTATACCTGAATTGTGACTGGTGATCACAACAGCCTAGGCCAACCACTGCGGGTCCGACCATGAATCTAACATAAGAATATAAAGAAATTGAATTGAATTGACACCATGTGTAAAATTGTCGTCAGAAACATCACTGAATAACTTTTTGCATGACTGGCGCTTTGTACTCATTCTTTTTAAGGTGGTCCGAACCCCCTTTTTAGAGACATTGACAAAAAATACAAATCGTTTTAGTTCAAAATAATGTATTACAATGGCACTTTCGTATTATGTTAATGATATGAAGTGATAATATTCCATGCACGTGTCGACGTTGACGTCATAAAAGAGAGTTAGGTTCGTGACTAATTAATTAATCAAAACGATTGTTCAAGACGCGAACAACACTTTTTTAATATCACCAGCGACAGTTTCCTAAAAATGGGAAATACATACGGAGAAGTCGGTGCATTAGCGGATGTTGCAATGCATGCCTGCGCTCTGTTCGATAAATCTGAGAATGAAGTTAACGCTTACCAGTTCATTCAAATTTCGGTCATGAAAGTTCTCTCGCAGCGCGAAGCCCATCACAGCTCATCAGCGAGGTCAATCGAAGACCCGAATAAATCTGGTTCTCTTCAACAACCATCAGATCAGCCACGTTCAGCCAGGTTTGCAACAAGACGAACAAGGCGAAAAATGTCTGCCACCGAAGAAGAACAATTTATAACCGCAGTTTCCAATTTGCGACGAGACGAGAACTTACCCATAAAGCTATTAATCAGAGCATTGGACAACGGCGATTTTTGGAAGTTGTGTCCTTCTGCAAAAGAATTCACAAAACAACAAATTAGAGACAAATACAAATCGTTAATTAGAAAAGAAACGCCTAGCTAATAAAATGTAGAAAACTATTCAGTGCACATCATAGACATATAATAATGACCGACAGCACCCTTATACCGTTTTATTTAAAATGTATGCTACTTTATATTTTATAACATGTTTTAAGCCGGAATAAACCTTATGGTTACGGAAGTTCTTGATAGTATATTCGAAAACAAAATCGATTTAAAAATAAATGACTTCGCTGAAGCGCATTTCAAGTTTTATGTATTGCTGTCAGCCCCAGACCGGCACGAAAACCTAACCCGAAGCCTAACCTTTTTCATTTTCCACTGCAGTTCCTTTGCCCGGCAACATACATTGATAGTAAAGGCAAGATAGATGAAGTCGTCACTAACATATACAACACACCATGCTTTGCCTATATACCATCACAAACATGTTCGCAAATATAAAAAATTGTTCGCTTGCTCGATTCATGCGATAAGCGCGTGTGGGCTTCGTCTCTCGTTCGATTCATTGCATTTGCTTCAACAAAATGATTTGGCATTTGTCCTGAAGCGAGCAAAACATCCCGATTCAGGAATTTTGAGCGATCTCGTTCGATATTTGAAACGCCCTCCGATTGTGACGTGGCTAATTGCGATTAGTGTTCGATTGGTGTTACTTGCCAAATCACCATGTTCGATTTAAGCAATTATCACTGAAGTTCTCGACACGAGAAATTTAAACAATTCACGTTCGCGTCCCGATATTTGCACCACAGAATATTTATGCAATAAACCATCCATTTCATTAATCTACTACTGATATTGACAGACAAAAACAATCTCGAATAACAAAACCAAGGTAACCAACCTCCTTTTCGATGTTGAATTCTGATATCTCTCCCGAAATTAGAGAGACAAAGACGGCGAATTAGTCATTGGTAGCAGGGAAGAAACACATGAATCGTTTATGTAACCAACTAACGGTCCTAATGGGAATGGAAATTACAGAATGTTGTCCCCCCCCAAACAAACGCCATCGAAGAGGATCACTCCAATTGTTTAAGCCCGAGCTAGATCAGACTGGTTACAATTAGATTCAACATTAAGTTTTGAGGAACATATATTAAACACTGTTTCAACTTGTATTGTAAGCCTATGTCAGATAAATAGACTTTGGAAAGTATCATTTCATTTCCTTAGTATTTTCAAAATTGTATATTCAGAAGCTACAAATTTTGTGGCGAGAATAATGACACCTGGGAAGTCTCACCATGAGTATTG
>NW_021163968.1:0-15998 GCF_004324835.1 Dendronephthya gigantea | reverse complement strand
GCGGCTAAATTTCGCGTGGACATTTCTGAGCTGCCCCGAGAGGAAACTGTTCCAAAATATTGACGCGACGTTCACAAACAGAATGTTATACTTCGGCTGCCGAATGTAGTAGAAGTTTATCAACTGTATCGCCGGCCAGACTGAGTAATTCACTGCCATGTTCGGGATGAATTCTGCTTTTAGCCTTGCGACTGTCTTTTCCATTGAGCTACGCTCAAGTAAACCCAGAGAGCCGTAGAACAGAACCAAAAACGCGGGTGCAAAAAGTCCTTGATCCAAGCAAACCTTTTTTAAAGCTACTTTCATCGTCCTTTGTAAAAAGAGTTTGCTCAGAAATACGTCGTACCAGACGTGAAATATTGGTCCAATTATGAACAGTCCAGTGCTGGTCAGGCGCACAGTCCTCCAGACATCGTGTTTGTCCCAAGTTTGACCCTCCACAAGCTGTTGAGCTGCTATGTCACCTGCGCCCATCAGCAGACCTAGAAAACGCGAGAGGATTTCAGTTAGACTCGGACAAAACCTTCTTCAATATGTGATATTTCGGAAATCAGGTGAATTGGTATTGTGATATTTTCAGATCACGCTAGAAAATTCGACAGTAAAACCCCTAGAGTCCAGTCCGTTCAGGAACTACTCCTTTGTTGTGACTTTTTGGCAACATCATCCGCGTATCCGCATCCGTAATTTTCTTTACCCCGTCCGGCACTTTAGTACGTAATATATATAAACCAAGCCCCTCATTTAAAAATATTCCCATGTGTTTTAAAAACACGAAAGCCATTTACGGGTGGCAAGTAGAAACAACCGTTTCTATCCGACGGGGTCGATAAATTATTTTTTTTCGAAATCTGCCTTCATTTCAAACTATAAAGCAATTTACATCGAGCCGAACGGACTATTTATTAATTTCATTGTGTCCACAGAATTATAGAAAGGCTCTTTGTTATTCCCTGACGTGCCTTCCTAATGATGGACGAACACGCAAAACAAATAATCTTAATGCTTTTAAATATGCAATATGTAAATTTTTGTATGATAATCCGGAATTGCTAATGCCTAGGATTTTGCGTCTCTAATCACGCTAACCTATGTAGCAGATTGCTCTCGTACGGGTCTAGTTTTGTAAGTATTTAATAGTTATGAACAAAAGAGTCTTATGTCAGAAAATAAGATAAATATAAAAGCTTTGCTCAAAGATTTCGTAACCAGGGAACTCAGTATGATCTGAACTCCCACACTGAGAATATTGAAGTGTTTTTTTTACATAGAATAATTTAACCGCAATATTGCTTGTGAAATTGCGAATTTAACAAACGTACTTTAATTCATATGTACATGCATGATCCATTGATACGAGACTCTATGGCCTACTTTGATAAGTTCAACGAATTTTTTCCATGTAAATATAATGTTTGTGTACATAAATATAGAGCCCTTAACATGCGGTTAAGTGCATGATGTACTTTACTTCTTGTCGGAATTATGCATATGATTATCCGAACGATTTCATAGGCTGAGACATAATTCATTTTTTTAAAGTATCGACATAAAAAATCAAAGGCCACAATAGCCTAATATACGTTCTGCAGTGAATTCCTAGCATGTTTTCCTCTGAACGAAAATGAAATCATGCCGACATACTTGAGTGTTGTTGGTAAGAGGTCACGCCATTTGATGAAAAATAGACTTCAACTCGCAGAGTTACACAGGCTCGTTTATTCCAAGGCTTTAAAGGGCGAGGTGTGATTGTTCTTAAAATGGCGACCAATTACTTTGTATACATACCGTCACGATTTTCCAATCAATGAAAAAATATTTGGCGTAACTCACATTCTCGGACTTAGTGTAGCTGGGTTGGAATCATTTCTTTTAGATCCAAAAAACATAGATTTATTTAAAACAACTCTCTCTCTATATTTTGAACTAACTGAGGGAAAAACACACGGTGTATTTTCAAAATATTCGTAAGTAATTTTAATAAATTAAACACTTTTAGAGGATGCTGCTTCGTAGCTACGGACAAAAACAACAATCCTGCGGACAACTTTGTGACTAATTCGCCAGTTATAAGATTTATAGAGTTACTTAACTATTAATAAACAGACACGCACGTTTGTGGATATTCTTGTAGCTACATACATTCATATACGATCGCTATAACGGAGCAGTAAGCAAGCGACTGCCTTTATAGTAGCCGGTAGGATTTATTCTGCAATAAACATTGGTTTGGTCCCCAGAAGCTAAATTAAACAGTACATCTCTTATGAACGAGGTCTTACGATGTAGGAAAAACATTGACAATAAGATTTCGAGTTTGGGTTTAAACAGCGAACATAACAGGCGATGAATTTTCAGCTACGCGTTAACGCCTACAGGCGATGTATCATTGTATCACCTTTAGAAATAACAGCTTCTCAGTCGTACAAAGTATTTAAGAATTTTGTAAATGACCGTGATAACGATATTTTTTTCTCTTAATCGTTGTATTGACGACTATCATCAGTTCATTGATCCACGGAGTTGTTAGTTACTGATTTCTATATGGTACGAAGCGGCTATATCATCTGAACGCGGTTATACCTTTATAACTAGATTTGATTATTTCAATATCTGAAGTATTTTCAGGTTTTCTAAAGGAAGCCACAGCATGATTTTAAGTTCCTTGAATCGAAAGCTCCGTTTGAAAGAAACACCATTAATCCGTCTGATAAAGGTTCCGAAAAGAGTTAATTGAATAAGCGCGAGTGAATAGGTCCATTGTCGGGTAATGATTTTCAGAATCATTCAGATCTTTTATGAATGGTAACATTGAATGACAATATTTAAAAGAGGGGAACTGCTATTGTGTTTCTGCAAATAAATGAGCGAGCACTATGTCCGTACAAGGGCGTTCTTGGATACATGATATCAGTAAAACTGGCTAATATATTTTATATTATTCGTGAAGTATTTATCTACATGACCATACGATCAAGTTCGTGTGCCGATCATGAAAAAATCGCGCCAAATTACCAGTCCATACGGATACGGGGAAAGGACTTTGGACAAACATATATAGAACACGCACAGGCATTAAATATTTAAACATGAACTAGTGGTTCAACTTACCTGTTTGTAATGCATGTTTGGCAAGCGGTCGAAGCTGTCTCGTAGACGGAATTTGTCGGGGAATCTTTACAACTTTCGTGATGCGAAACAGAATGCTGAGGACTTGCATCGTTCGGCCCTAACGCGAGCAGTTCGTCGCTCGTAACATCCAGCTGATAACACCCGTTGAGTTAATATCACACGACGGTGTGTTGTTCAATGCTACGAACCGTAGTCTAAGCGATCTGAGTAATTTCCCAATCAACCGGTATATTCCGGGTGTTATTTACCAACGTCATAAGCTTGTGGCGTAGCGTAATCGTGACCTCGTGGAACCCACGCGAAAGTCGAGGGAAACCTGTATTCAAACTTGTATTGGCGTTATCAGCAGATGTTATAAACGGGAATTACGGTCAAGTCGTCACAGACAGCGATATTTGCATATGGAAATTCTATAATTTGCATTGAGCATAGTTCGTGTTATTATTATATATGCACATTTATACAAAGCCAAAGGTTAGGTTTTTTATAGGAATTTTCTTTCACATGTTTCAATTTAAACCAGTCTTTATAGGTGCTGTTTTCATTGAGGTTTACATGATTCCGTTTAGCCGAGATTCAACGAAATGATGAGATGATTCTGAGGTATTGAAATAACTGTTTATGCCACCAAAGCACCAAACAAGCACACGCTATTGCTAAGATGATTACACGTCCTACACGACTCGTTGAATTTAAGCGGATTCATGTAAAAAAAAAGCCTTGCCGACCTTGCGAAGCCGGTAAGTTTTACATCATGTTCTTTGCCGCCCTGTTGTGAAGGAATAGGAGTGTAATCATGCATACAAATAGATTGGAAAAGACATATCTAACTGTCTCAGCGTCTGTCTAACCGGACGTGTTTTGGAAAATATTTAGTTCTATGATCAATTAAGGCTGGTTTCCATTTAATCTTTACGATCGCTTCAGTCGTTACGATCGCTAAAAAAAATTACTTGCGACCGTTGCGATTAAAGGGACTTTAAGCATGTAGAACGAGAAAACGACGAGTCGACGACGGCAGCTTCAATACAATGGTTCATTGAAAAGAAATGAATTATTGAATACCTATGGCCTATAGGAGGGAGTTTTAGACGTGATCTACGTTCTGTTTACAACGGCAAAACGTCGTTTATTACGTCCTATGTAGAACGTCTGCTGTCTGTATTTCAGGACCCAGTTGGCGCTACCTCGAATTAGGCTCTATAGAATTGTCCCTAAACGTAAACACAATGTTTTCAACGTCTTATATCTCATTAAATCGGTACAGTTGATAATATACAACAACGTTTTACCGTAACTTTTATTTAAAGGAGTCTTCCAGCCACGTCGTCGCCGTGTTGCCGTCCTCGAGGCCGGCCGTCCTACGTGCTTAAGGTCCCTATTAGCTCAGTGGCGATCCCCGCGACCACGTACCATGCACGATCGTGATCGCTGGGATAGACGACGAATTTTTTTCAGTGGCGATCGTAATGACTGAAGCGTTCGTAGCGATTAAATGGAAACCAGTCTTTAGGATTTCTATTCGAATCAATGCTTCCAGTGGTATTAAGCCGCGTATTATTCCAACATTCAACTTATGTTGCGCAATTGGCCGAAATATCTTGTTCAACCTTGTGCTCTGTGTATATAACTGATCACCAGCCTAAATCAATTATGATTTTTGGCACTTCACTCGATGTAGGTAAAATCTACAGGTTCTTTTTAAAGGATCTTAATTTCGAGTGGAATTATACACACTTCAAATTCAAGCCAGGAACAGTTGATGGGAAAATGAGTCAACTATAGGTCCTCCGGCAGGAATCGAAAATAAAAACCTACGCTTTTGCGATGCCGGTGCAATGCTCTTGCCACTGAGCTACAGAGGAAGCTGACAAGAGCAAGCGTGGTTAATGTGTATAGAATGGTAATGCCGGGAATAGGTGAGGGTAAATCAATTATGATTTTTGGCACTTCACTCGATGTAGGTAAATTCTAGAGTTTTTTTTTAAAGGGCTGCCTATATTTCCAGTCTGCTTGTGCTAAATGTTCAACATTACAACATTCAGTTTCATGCGTGACTGACAGAGATCAGTTCGATCAGAGTGAGTTTAAAATTTTGAATGGATTTCAGACTAAGCTTTCATCACATCTCTATATGCTCTGAACTTTCGCATCAGGCTTCGCCGGTCGCTAGCACTAGTTTGCACAGGATCAACTATGGGCGGTCTTCCGTACTCCCTGTTGAAATAAACAGTCCGAAGGTCCGAGCGAAGGTCAAGGAGTTTATTTCTGATAATTAACCAAGCAAATCGCACACAGAATCACGCTGATGGTGGATTCCTTTTCCCGCTAACAACCAACAACCTGTGTATTTAATATATCATCAATTAGAAAACTTTCTGTTCGCAATATGCGCTAGTGGGCATCTTGTTTTCATATTGATTAACGCGTTCTTAGGAAATAAATGGAACAAGTATGTTTGAAAGGACCAGTTGAATTTGTTTATGAATATAGACGGTTTTTCGGAAAAGGTTAACCCAACCCATCTATGCTCAGCGCAAAAACTGTACTCATTTTACACGATCGTGAATAGAAAATAACACTGACAATATTTTTTAAAAGGTCGTTTCTAATATATACTTTAGGAAATGTGGTTACAAGATCTCTAAGAATTAAGAAAAATCATTGATTTTTCACCCTATGTAAAGTGTATAACAAATTGATTGACAATTACATAAACTTAAACTAACCAACGCCCTAAATGTTAATTAGTAAATACTCCGTGCTTCCATTTCTACCCTATTTTTACGTATCATGTCCACCAATTTTGGTAGTTTATTACTTTTTTAAATCCAACAATTGAAAACAAGTGCAGCAAATACCATCGGGAATTGTTCCACAATAACAAAATACTTCTGAAGAACTCAGGTCATTCTTCTATAAAAAGTAAAGGGCTGTTTTAACCGCTTCTAAAGGTTATTAATTGACTCAAGAGATTTTTTCATTTACTGAAATTTGCAGGGCAAACAAGAAGAAGCATAGGTAAAACAAAAGAGAGCCAGGTTTTCAAACCTAGAACGATAATTGGGCGTGTGCTTATCTTTTATATTTAGTTACAAACTGAAACAGAGTAAATGAGTAATATAGTTACTAATGTTCAAATAAGAGCTCTTATACATCAGAACATTCGTAGCATAAAATTGCAAGAAAAATCGCAAGTGTAAACGGGCCTTTAAAGCCATAAAGATAGGTTCAGTTAACGTCTACGACGGTTATATAAAAGTTTATATAAGGTTTTAGTCGGTACAAAGTTTCACTCTGACCCAGGATAACGAATGTTGGCGTGATGTCATGCATCATTATTGCATTCTGCTTTGGCACTTACCTATTCTCAGATAATCCACTAATCTGCTAAACAGCGTAAACTACACAGAGCTCTAGGTCATACACAAACGAAGAATACATTGTAATCGTCACTAACCTTCGACATCGATGGGCAGAGAGCAATTTAATTCTACTATTTTTGATCTTCTCAAATAACTGTACGTGTATGTGATGATGTGCTTGCCTTCCTCAAACCTCCAAGGAGAGCTGATGTTCGGGTTAACCCTTATCGTGATTTGGCCCCCGTTCCTTTGCCATTCCCAAAATCTCGAATTACATCTTAATTCTGGTCTTTCCCAGTGAATCAAGACCTTCTTTCCTTTGGCTACGTACGCGCCATAGTTTGAAGTGTCACAAAAATAACAGTAATCTAAAATATACAGTGAAATGTGGTTCTTTGAAAACAGGGAGGGTTTATCGAAGAGGAAGATTATCGCTAGAGGAAAACCGTCCTTATGGAATGATAGCTACTTTGAAGGGAGAAATTGTAGAAATAGAATGGATGTTAGAGAGGGTGTTTATAAGTGAGAGGATGGTCAGTTAAAAATAGCTCGCGGTAATGAATATATGGTATATAGATAGAGACACTGCACAACATTAATTAATAGAGGGACGTGGGTAAATTGACTAAGGTTGTAGTTTGACTATGGAGTTGTATGATATATAGTTTGAATTACTACAATTTTGTAAAACGTAACCAAATGGAAAAGGATTGGTAAGAACTCTCCCTGGATATTGGTAACGTAAACTTCTGCCCTTACTGTCATAGAGGCAAGGCGAAATTAGGTGGTACAGACCACCTAATTTGTCCAAGTTTGCTTCAAAGTATATTGTTGACCATCTTGCCATCCTGTCTCTAAATCCTCTGAAAGTAGTTTCAGTTCCAACTGCTAGGCCGAGCACGGTGACGTCTTTATCTATCAAACTTTGTGCCATGTCACTTGCAAGCAATATCTCGCCATAACTCATATTTTTGTATTTATCACCAAACGGGTCCTCCCCACGGCGTCGGATCGGTTGTCCATGCGTAAGGATCATGACAGCATCAAGAAAACCCGACCTATAATTTTCTGGGCTTGGTCGGTAAAATTTCTACACAATATTATTAAAAATTTATTTTAGTCAAGTTTTAATTTAAAGTTAAAAACATCAAACTTTATTGCTAAGAACTGGGTGAAAACAAAGATGTGTTTTTTTTAGAAAAACGCCGATATCTTTTTAGGTTTTCAAAACACCCAAAGGCTACCTACCTAAGGGGCTGTTTACATGAGCCCGGTTACCCGAGATTCAACGAAGCGTGAGAGGACTTTGAGGTATTGAAATACGACTTTATGACAGTGACACCAAACAATCACATGCTATTGTTGTGGTGATTATACGACTCCAGGATCATGTTATCTGCTCATTTTAATACCTCAAAATCATCTCACGTTTCTTTGAATCTCGGGTAACCGGGCTCATGTAAACAGCCCCTTAGCCCTGCGTGCAAATGACATCTTACAATCGTCAAAACGTACCGTGACCTATAACCAGCCGGAGAGTATACTTTCGAGGAATATAAATACATATAAACTCTGGAAACCAAATTGAATGCAACTGAGTTATGCTGTGGCCTCCTTAGCTTTGCGCGAACAATAGCCTAATATTATATAAATTTTGAAAATTTTTGGTCTTTCAATTAGGATTAAATTGTCTTTAAAATAAACCCTTAACCCATCTCACCTCATCAGCCATTTTTAACGCCATTCCTGTTCTTGTACCATCACCAGATATGTCATTGTAATATAACCTGTCCAGAAAGTCTTGAAGTTCCTGCTGAGTTTGTTTTTCTCCCATCTCCAACAACACTCTTGTTTGTGCTTGTGTGCTGAATGTTATGATGCCAATATGGCTTCCGCGTGGACCAACCTTTAGCTCTGGGCTGGCTATGAGGCCTTTAAGAAACCGTCTGACTTTTTCTGAGACCCCAACAGACCCCGAGTTGTCCCAAAGTATCCATATGTCCTTCACGCAGTCATCAGAACCTCGAGCTAAATTTAAAATGTTAGAGCACTTTTGCGTCGTATGTACAAAAAAGGTGAGTGTTTACGGCTTCCAACCAAAATAGCGGACGTTTTTATTGAAGCCAGACCAAAGTGTTATATTTCCGATGTTTTTTTGCAGAAAAAATTGTGAAACTAAAATTATTTAAATTATACAAGTAGAATCCTTTTTCGTCCTTGACTAAGCTAAAAGTACGCGTAAATAAAACAGTTTATTGTTCACCAAAATTAAAAATCGCAGAGAATGTTCAAAAACGTCGCAAAATGACCCCAAATGTGACTAATAAACATGTATAAATTATACTGGATTTTCACTGCTGGGAAAAACGCCGGTTTTATAAGAATGTTGGTGAACACAAACGTCGACAGAAATTTTGTTTGAAACTTGTTAAAAGAGCAAATTCGCACAAGGCGAATTGTCGCACCTAAATTAAACAGCGAGTGCATGAAATGCAACAAGAGACTATGATAGCAAGTCTGTTAATAACATACGATTTAAGACGACAATTCTCACAGGACATCGGATACCAAATGTTTGATTGTTGCCGCTGTACGTGTAGTTGTAGTACAGCGTATGACGACCGGTGGAGAACAATCCACTTGTTTTCTCAGGATTGCCTGGATTGGGTGTAGTCGGACATCTTGGTTTAGGTTCTGACCAACTGATCATGTCCTCTCGAGAGTATACTGTTTGCGTGCATGGACAATCGCAGGCTAAACGGAAGAAATTTTAGTGATATTAAGACTGATGACGCTGGTTCGGTTGTTGTTCGAAAGGTGGATAAAGCCATCCACTGGATATTGACTTTCAACCGTCGTAAAAAAGCTATGAAAAACGATAAAGCTACTTGTCATAAATCAATTACAATAAAAAAAGCAATATTTGGTTTTGTAAAGATTTTTAAATATATAAGAGCAAATTAATTCAATTTGGAATGTAGACGGAAACCTCGTAACTACATGAAGCTGTTTCCATGATCAGCTGTTTCCACTAGTGATGTGCTGCTGTTGGTATACCCTCCTCGGGCGCTTTCCTTTATACGGTAAAAACGGTCAGACAGATCCTGTTGTATTTCAGTACATACAGATCACTAGCATTTTAGAGTGTTTCAAGAAATCTGCATTAAGGTTTAACGCATTTACATCTGATTATAGCATGGAAAATTCACCGCCTATAGTTTTAAACGATATAATTTTTCTATTTCAATTCAATTCAAAATACGACCGGTCTAACCATTTTGGCCGTTTAATGGAAAGCGCCTCTGAAAATTAAGGAAAGCGGCGTGGTATAATGGTATACATTATAACATGATTACCCTGCAGTGGTGTATATATCCCGACAGAAATAACCCAACAAAAACCGCGGTTAACCTTGGTCAAACCTTGGTCTGATCGCGGTTGAACCAAGGTCCAACTCGGTCAGAGGTTAAACCATGGCTTAACTCGGTCTGATAGACATTTCTTAAGATTTGATTCGATTTGGTTATTGTGTTGTCGTTCTAAGCTGTTCGTTAAATTTCGTTCGGAAGCGAACGGCCACTGCGAAGGTATTTTTTCCCTTGCGGTCGTCTGCGGTTTCTATCGTTTCTAGCGCGCGACAAATCGCGACCATGCGCAACGCAGTGTTACAGGTTTAAAAAAGTTTAAAAAGACGGTCACTTACGAGCAACGGTGAAATTGACATAACATTTGAACTCCACAATTCTACCATCGCGTTTATACGAGAAGGGATATGTAATCACGTGCTTGCCAAGTGGGAAGTTCGCAGGGGAGCTGGCACTAGCTGGATCGACCTGTCCTCTCTGATAATCAGAGCACGTGACTTCTGGTACTGACCAATGAACCAACCCTTCGAGTTCATTAGGTTTAACATAGGCAGTAAACTCGTTGATGCCGTCATCTTTACATTTACATTCTAGAGAAAAGAAAAATCGTTGTTTATTTTACCATTATGAGACGAAGCTACAAAAGCAATAAATCTTTTTTTAACTTGTTTAGAAAAATAAATTGAGGCCCTGTAACACGGTGCAATTTTTCTTGCCTTTGAAAGATGTAAATTTGCCAACTACAGAATTTTGTCTTTATTACACTCCATTGCGTTTCTTACGCTTACATCTTGGAAACTCTTGACTAATTTACATCTCTTAAAAGTAGAATTGCATTGCAAGTTGCAAGAAAAATTGCACCGTGTAACATTACTAACATGGCCTTTAGTTCCTCTACTGAAACGTTCGCGTTATTTTGTTGGTTTTAAAGTGTTTGAGTTATGATCGGAGCCACACGAAAACAAAGGCAGGAATGAAATACTATTCTTGAAAATTTTAAGTGGATATTATAAAAATTGTTATAATCAATATAATAATCTGGATATTTGTATTTATTTCTATTAACTCGAGATCTCTCTTATAAGCAAGGATTTGAAAACTTTTAAGTGGTGAACAGTTCTAGATTTTTCACACTCTTTCATTGCCCCTGATTAATCAAATTGACAGTTTTGACACTAGGTCGATTTTTTCATGTGAAAACACGCTCAACTCTTTTTAGTTTGAATTGTCCGGAATCATGGCTTCGTCCTTTGTCAAATTACCGAAATTAAGCCTTCTATAGAGCAAAATTGCTTTTCTCGCTTTCCTTAAACTTAAAGACCACGTTCATTGATTCACACAAATTCATTCCACAGTCTTACCTGATGATGAGCACAAAGCATCAACTATTTTATTCACAACTTTTGCCAACTCGTCCGACTTTTCTTTAAATGACAGCTTTGGTGAGGACCAGCGTTGAATGTAGGATTTCAAATCTTTGACCACGTCACCGACAATTGTGATGTTCTTCTTCTTCAGTATTCTCGTATATTCCTCCACGAGCTTTGTCTGATTTTCTGAAGCATTGCGAGCACCGCTTTTTAACAACAAAATAACATCCTCAACGTCAGGACGGAAATTGCGAGGATTGCTCTCGTTAAATGCCTTAAAAAGGAATTAAAGGAAGCTATTGGAAGTTTGGAACTCGTCTGAGGGTCCTCATTACTCTTGCCCGGGAGTATTCATGTCTTAGACCATGAAGAACTCAAGGAATTACGCTACTACTAGTAAAAAAACAACGTTTTCTAATCGCATCCGTTTAACTTACATCGTTAGCAAGCTCGAATATTTCGTTGATGAAGGTCTCATTGCCGTTCAGTTCATTGCCGACATAGTCAAAACCATCCAGCCATTGCATCAACTCTGTTCTGTTCTTGATTTCTCCGACTTTCAAGATCTTTCTAGTGCGGTTTTTGTTGAAGAAGGTGATAAAACCAAGATGAGTGCCTTGTTCTTCCACCCGCAGCTTTTCACTTCTGATAAACTCCTTTAGAAATGCTTTCAAAATGGAAAAATACGAAGAACGCGCGGAATTGTCCCAGAGAACGAGAATATCTTTTTTACAATCTGAAACTATATAGACAATACTAACATTGACAGTCTGATACAGCTGCTGCGTGTGGAGTCAGTTCACTGGTTAAGCCTGTTTTCCACTAGGCGGAATTTCGCGCGCGGAGCGGATTTTTTGTTGTCTGCGTGCTTTGATGCAGACCTAATCTGAGAAAAACAAAGAAAAATTTCGGAGAAATATTCTTGCGTTTTCAAATGCTTCCGGTATGGTGTGGACGGGGCCGTAATTATATACATTTTGAAGCGCTTTCTTTCTGCTGAACCGTATCCATGCTAAACAACTATTGTTGGTTTACAGCGCGCATTTGCAAAGATATAAGTAAGATGTGAACAATATTATATGAATATAAATAAATGATTAGGTAATGGCTACTTGCATAATGGACCAACTTTTGATCCAGGCGACAAAAATTGCCTACTTCGCTTGGCTATATTTTCCGTACAATACGTTTTGCAGCCAATCTTGAATGCTTTTTTAACTGTGGTGATATTTTCGCTTCTTGTTACCTAGATCACGAATCGATCTATAATTCTATTATACGAGTGGTCGATTGATGTTTACTTTTTACTTTGGTTTCTATTCTCGTTATCTCCTCTGTCCCTAAAAATGTAAGAAATTTGTTATTAAGGTTCATTGATATGTGTGGACTTACAATGATGAAGAAAGCTAGATGGAAAACTGTCCAAAAAGAGTAATGCTGATGAAATGGAAATGCAATTCATGTCTTTGCCAACGCTTTCCAGACCTTTTGCGCGAGGATGTATGTATAATTAGAGTGTTTTAAATTTTGAAAAATGAGCTTATAGCTATAGAGTAAAAAGATGACGTCCTGTCATGCGAATCTTTCCGTTAGAGTCCCCTTCTTGGGACAGCCTCTTTATGAAGTGTACATTAATAAGTTATGAATCTATGACAAAAAAATAATACTACCGTTGTCATTACAGCCTTTAACATAGACCATAATTGTACACGTCATCTTCATTCCTCCATACATTTCAAAGGTATTCTTGATTTTATTTAAACCAACAGGAAAATTGTACGGTGATTTTACGTTTGGTTCTACTGTTAAACGCTTGACTAGGAATTTATGTGAGCATTTGACATTTGGGTTTGCCCATGATATTGAATCTGACATGTTGGTGTACGTAGTGCGATATATCTTCTCCTCTTGAAAATGACAAATGCAATTGCCTTCTATAATAAAAGAAAATAAAAAATTCAAAAATGCTTGATTATCAGCATTCAAAGTTTAAGGATAGAAAAAGTTAACTAAGCAAAACAAATTGATAGCTAGAAATCTTACCAACGATTGGACAAAACTTTATGTAGTTTTCATATCTGTCTTCAAGATATTTTGCTGTCTCGTTACAACATGGTGACATATTGATCATATCTTCGTTTAAACATTCGCTTTCCCAATATTTTCTGTCTTTAACTAATTCAGACCATCCTGTTTCACAGAATTCCGACTCTTCTTCCCCAAACAACCAACCCCCAGGTTTGCAGCGAAGTAAAACACCATTAGCGTCTGCAAAACTTCTTTACAGTTGCCAAATATGATTGGTTTCCTTTCCTTTCGTTTACACCTCATCCTATGAAGATATTTCAACGATACACAAATTCACAACTGCAGTATTTGGATGTCATTGCTGACTGTCTCTTACTTGAAAGCTGAGGTGAGTTAAGCTTGTTGAACCTCTATATAGGCATTGGAATTACGCGTTTTAATTACGTGTAATTACGCGTTTTAAAAACTGTGGCGTGCTACATAGTTCAATTACCAGAAATTTGCGACATGATAATTTGCATTTATACTAATTTGCATTTAATTTTCAGCATAATGGCTTTGATCAATATAGTTTAAATTTGGCAGATTGCAGAAATGCCCAAGCTAAAAAAATCGGTCACCAAAACGTTTCTAAACAGCTGCTCTATCGATCTAGAGGTCGACAAACAGTAGGCAAGGTCTAGGGCAACGGCATTTTCAAGTTTTGTATATTTACTATATGTATTTTATAGTAAAAGTTGAAGGCTATTATATCGAAAGTTAAATGCAAATTGGTATACATGCAAATTATCATGTCGCAAATTTCTGGTAATGTTAGCATAACTTCACCAACGATCTCAATTCATATCAAGACAGAGTGAGGTCTGCTGTTGAAAAACGGGGTTTTTTTTGAACGGACACGAATGCATCAGAGTTAAATATACGTCTGCGCCTTTTAAGATGAAAGTCTAACTCAACCTTTTGAAAAGCCGCAGATAAACAGCTGTATGTGATGCTGAGTTTTCAGTAGTTAACTGTGACACTGTGACACAAAAACGTTCTAAATAACTATGTGCACACGATAACGTGCGTTTTCACATTTGTTTTCATGCCAAAACGGTTGCAAACACCGTTAATTTACAATAGAAGTTGAAGGTAATTTAACATTTAATTGAGCATATTTTTCCTTGAATCATGTGGACAGAGCGTCTAAACATCAAAATAGACAAAACGATTATGAAAACGCTCGAAAACGACGCTCGTGTACACATAGCCTATATATGCATTGAATTTGTCTGCATGGTTTATATAATAGAAATAATAATTACCTGTGTGGGGATTGGCGATGTCTTGTTTTCCCAAACAATAAGCGAGTATAGTCTGGCGTGAACTGCACTTCTTTGTAACACATTTGCAACTGCATGACGCGTGTTGGTTCATAAGATGACGTCTAATCGTCCTGGCACAATATCAGGGCCGGCTGCTCGAAAGCCGTTCAGCTTAAACGGTGGATAAACCAAAATTTAAAAATACTCTCATACATCTTGTGAGTGACTGAACCGGCATAAAAATGCATCAATTATGTACTTATTGAAAATTAAGCTATTCACATCAAAATATTTTAACTCATTCGTCCAATTCGCTTATTCGGCATTGTAGTCTGCTTTGTGTGATTAACATCCAGTAGCGATCGAGTTCCAATCCATTATCGAGTATTTACGAAACAGTATTTATCTTTACTTTTACTGCCGGGAATAGAGAATGCCATTGACAATTTTTAGCAAAACTTGTTTTTAATACTTCAAGAAAATGCGGTTACAAGATTTCTAAGAATATGAAGATAATCATTTATTATTTTACCTCTGTAAAGGATATAAACAAATTGATCGATCGATGATTACCAAAACTATTCTTACACATTTAAGTTCCTATGTAGACGTAGTTGTAGGTTACCTCATGTTCGCCGATTTTATAGTTTCTTCGACCGTTTCTTGTCACTTATTAGGATGCTGGTTTTAATAGCGGAAAGCTTTTTTTTGAAAAGGGATCATTAGAGAGGGGAAGAAAGTACTGCTGTTAAAGGGGGATGGCTTATTAGATATCAATGGCTTATTAAAAAGAGGAGGCTTAATACAGAGGAAAGGCTTATTAAAGAGGGAGGCGATCATCAATTAGAAAGCCTCCTATTCCTATTCGCAAAATTATGCACACATGCGCTGATGGGCATTTTGTTTTCATATTGATTTACGCGTTCTTAGGAAATAAATGGAACAAGTATGCAAGGACCAGTTGAAAGGACCAGTCGAATTTGTTTATGAATATAGACTGTTTTTCGGAAAAGGTTAACCCAGCCCATCTATGCTCAGCGCAAAAACTGTACTCATTTTACACGATCGTGAATAGAAAATAACGCTAACAATATTTTTTAAAAGGTCGTTTCTAATACTTCAGGAAATGTGGTTACAAGATCTCTAAGAGTTCAGGAAAAATCATTGATTTTTCACCCTATGTAAAGTATATAACAAATTGATCGACGATTACCTAATAAACTTATGCTAACCAACGCCCTAAATGTTAATTAGTAAATACCCCGTGCTTCCATTTCTACCCTATTTTTACGTATAATGTCCACCTATTTTGGTAGTTTATTACTTTTTAAATCCAACAATTGAAAACGAGTGGAGCGAATACCATTGGGAATTGTACCACAATAACAAAATACTTCTGAAGAACTCAGGTCCGTTTTTCTATAAAAAGTA
>NW_021163967.1:0-16000 GCF_004324835.1 Dendronephthya gigantea | reverse complement strand
TAAAGAACAATTAAATAACCAAAGCCGTTCCGCACAAGATCTTGTAGTCTAGTGGCGAACACAATGGTCCTCCAAGTGGTTAATTGGTGGTTCGAATCCTACCATAACCGTTTTTCATTATTAACATCATGAAAAAGATAAAGTAAATTAAATAACCATAACCGTTCAGCACATGATCTTGTAGTCTAGTGGCTAACACAATGGACTCCCAAGTGGTAAATCGATGGTTCGAATCCCTATTCGTTTTTCATTATGAACTTCATAAAAAGGATCAAGTAAACTAAATACCCATAGCCATTCAGCTCAAGATCTTGTAGTCTAGTGGTCAAGATGTTAGTCTCATGTGTCGACAGTCGAAGGTTCGAATCTCGTTTTAGATGAAAATTTTCGTTATTAATAAAATATTGTAAGGTCATGGTGAATAAGTTGGTGTAGGCTTCCAACAATCACCAGTTAGCGTTGTGGTAAAGTCGTGGACTATCAAGTACAAGATAGAGGTATCAAGAACGGTGTAGGACGTTGCTCATGGCGCGAAAAAGAAAAAAAAGAAAAAAAAAAGAAAAAACAGTAGGTATGTTGTTCTGCGGAGGTTTGTACTCGGTTAATCTTTGCAAATCAAAGTTAATCTTTAGGGAAATTTAGGGAAACCAGGGGATAGGTAGGGTGAGTGAGGGGTACATGAGTACAAAAAGACTTAGTAATTGGGCGGCCACGGCTCCCGGGGGCAGGAGGGAGGGCATAGGTGAGAAAACGGTATATAAAATGTTTAAGTCTTTTTGTACTCATTTAAACCTCTTTAGCCCTATTTATCCTCCTATTTACTCCTATCTATCCCTACTTTCACGTATCCCCACATACCCCCAACTATCCCCTAACACAATTAAATGTGTGAAGAAAGCTTGCTTTGAAAGTCAGGAAAGCCGGGGAAAGAGAACCCCCCTCAGTCTACTCCTCGCCCAAGGCGAGGGCATATTCGCCCTCTCGCTCTACTCCTCTCACACTCACAAATTCTCACTTTATTACCTTGTTCTTTTTCGGTTTATCCCGGGCTTGAACCATCGACTGTATAATTGGCACATCATCGTCTTCACCACTACACCACCAGTTCTTGTGGTGTAAGCCTAGAGTTTTTTTTTACTTAATCCTTTATGGAAGGATCTTTGATGAAATAGAAGAAAAAAACATTCCCATCTGGGGCTCGAACCTTCGCCCTTACACTCGGAGAGCACTGCCTTTGCCAGTAGACCGCACGATCTTGCGATGAAAGGCTGTACTTTTTTTTATGACTGAATACCTCATGGGTAGGATCTCAAATGAAATAACAATTTAAAGGAGTTCTTCTTAATGTTCATGATTTCTTTTCTTGTCTAAAATTGTTTCTTATGCGTAGCTTGTAACCTAATAGTAGCCATTTGTGTTCTCGCTAAAATATCACATACAGGTATGAAGTGCCTTAAAGCACTATTGTTTGCATAAGTTAGTTGTTATATGCGGCCCAAGTGAAGCTAATGGTTACGGTGCGATTCGGTTTGGTATTTTTAATGAGCTGAAGTCAAAGTAAAGAACAAGAATTAACAATTCATTTAAAAATAGGCTTTAAAGAATAAAGTAGAAGAATTAAGAATGTATTTCAATGTGTATAACACATCGTATAATCATGAGGCAACAAGCATGCACCTCGTACTCTCAAAGATTACATCTGAAATCGCAATTGAAGCAAATATCCAGTTAAACAGATATTAACTATTTATCTCAAGACTTTGTTGTATAAAGAGTCGAAATACTAGCTTGTCTAGCCGGTTTGTCGAATATAAAATACGCTAAGAAAAAAGAAGTTCAGTTCAAAAGCGCAATTTTCGCAGTTAACCGCGGTAACAAACAAACAAACAAACAAGCAAACAAACAAACAAACAAACAGCAGCTCTACAATATTACGGCAACGATTCATAACTATTCATTTAAAAGTTCTTCGAAGAAACGATTAAGTCAAATAGACAACAATAGCTTATCGACAAACGATGTGGTCATCAAACAGTTGTTAAACCGTTGGTCTCTTTACTCCAAAGGTTTAAATATTAGATTAATGCATTTTATATTCGACGAACCGGCTACGAACAGTCTTGAAATAAATATTCAATATCTGTTTAACTGGATATTTGCTTATTTGCAATTTCAGATGTAATGGCTAATGCTTGTTGCCTTATGACTACAGGAGTTATATACATTTAGTCCGGCGAATTCATATACAGGGGAAACTCATAAAGACGGGAAACTCATCGAAGACGGGAAACTCGTCTGGAGGAGAAACTCGTCTTAAATTCGCATTCAGACGGATCAGTGAATCAGACGAGTTTGAGAATATCAGCATAGTCACAATTATTATCGCAATGATTACGCATTACCCGAACCATGCATCACCACACGTATAAATTTTCCAGATCCCAATTCACATTCAGACGGGTTTTTACGGCTATCAACTTTCCAGTCTCAGTAACATGAGTATTCGGCTTTTCTTAATTCTTGTACCGTTTACTTGGAATCTACTTCATTAAAAATACCAAACCGAATCGCACCGTAACCATTAGCTTCACTTGGGCCGCATATAACAACTAACTTATGCAAACAATAGTGCTTTAAGGCACTTCATACCTGTATGTGATATTTTAGCGAGAACACAAATGGCTACTATTACTGAGGTTACAAGCTACGCATAAGATACAATTGCGTGCGTGTTTTAGACAAGAAAAGAAATCATGAACATTAAAAAGAACTCCTTTAAATTGTTATTTCATTTGAGATCCTACCCATGAGGTATTCAGTCATATAAAAAAGTACAGCCTTTCATCGCAAGATCGTGCGGTCTACTGGCAAAGGCAGTGCTCTCCGAGTGTAAGGGCGAAGGTTCGAGCCGCAGATGGGAATGTTTTTTTCTTCTATTTCATCAAAGATCCTTCCATAAAGGATTAAGTAAAATAAAAAACTCTAGGCTTACACCACAAGAACTGGTGGTGTAGTGGTGAAGACGATGATGTGCCAATTATACAGTCGATGGTTCAAGCCCGGGATAAACCGAAAAAGAACAAGGTAATAAAGTGAGAATTTGTGAGTGTGAGAGGAGTAGAGCGAGAGGGCGAATATGCCCTCGCCTTGGGCGAGGAGTAGACTGAGGGGGGTTCTCTTTCCCCCGGCTTTCCTGACTTTCAAAGCAAGCTTTCTTCAAACATTTAATTGTGTTAGGGGATAGTTGGGGGTATGTGGGGATAGGTAAAAGTAAGGATAGATAGGAGTAAATAGGAGGATAAATAGGGGTAAAGAGGTTTAAATGAGTACAAAAAGACTTAAACATTTTATATACTGTTTTCTCACCTATGCCCTCCCTCCTGCCCCCGGGAGCCGTGGCCCTCCTGCCCCCGGGAGCCGTAGCCGCCCAATTACTAAGTCTTTTTGTACTCATGTACCCCTCATTCACCCTATCTATCCCCTGGTTTCCCTAAATTTCCCTAAAGATTAACTTTGGTTTGCAAAGATTAACCGAGTACAAACCTCCCCAGAGCAACATACTTACCGTTTTTCGTTTTTTTTTCTTTTTCGCGCCATGAGCAACGTCCCACACTGTTCTTGATACCTCTATCTTGTACTTGATAGTCCACGACTTTACCACAAGGCTAACTGGTGATTGTTGGAAGCCTACACCAACTTATTCACCATGACCTTACAATGTTTTATTAATAACGAAAATTTTCATCTAAAACGAGATTCGAACCTTCGACTGTCGACACATGAGACTAACATCTTGACCACTAAACTACAAGATCTTGAGCTGAATGGCGATGGGTATTTAGTTTACTTTATCTTTTTTACGAACTTCATAATGAAAAACGATTATGGTAGGCTTCGAACCATTGATTTACCACTTGGGAGTCCATTGTGTTAGCCACTAGACTACAAGATCTTCTGCTGAACGACTATGGTTATTTCATTTACTTTATCCTTTTTACGAAGTTCATAATGAAAAATGGTTATGGCAGGATTCGAAACATCGATTTACCACTTTGGAGATCATTGTCCTCGCCACTAGACTACAAGATCGTGTGCTGAAAGGCTATGGTTATTTAATTTACTTTATCCTTTTTACGAAGTTCATAATGAAAAACGGTTATGATAGGATTCGAACCATCGATTTACCACTTGGGAGCCCATTGTTTTATCCACTAGGCTACAAGATCTTGGGCCGAATGGCTATGGTTATTTAATTTTCTTTATCCTTTTCAGTAGTTCATAATGAAAATCGATTATGGTCGGATTCGAACCGCCGATGTACCACTTGGGAATCCATTGTGTTAGCTACTAAACTACAAGATCTTCTCCGGAAAGATTATGGTTATTTAATTTTCTTTATCCTTTTCACGAAGTTCATAATGAAAAACGGTTATGGTAGGATTCGAACCATCGACTTACCACTTGGGAATCCATTGTGTTAGCCACTGGACTACAAGATCTTCTGCCGAAAGACTATGGTTATTTATTTTATTTTATCCTTTTCACAAAGTTCATAATGAAATACGGTTATGGTGGGATTCGAACGACCGATTTACCACTTGGGAGACCATTGTCTTCACCACTAAGTTACGAGATCTGGTGGTGAACGGCTATGGTTCTTTGATTTACTTTATCCTTTTCTCGAAAGACATAATGAAAAAAGGACATGCTTGGACTCGAACCCTCAGTTTGAAACATGAAAGAACATTGCCTTCACTGCTAGAAAAGCAGAACTTCTGGCGAATTACTATAATACATTCTTTTATTCCAGTCAACCTTTTTTCAAAGGATTTTACATAAAATTATATAAGTTTACTTTGATGATGATGATTAATTTTCTTGTCTAAAACGCACAAAATTGAATCTTATTTGTAGTTTTTCCCTAATAATAACAATATTTCTGTTGACGCGAAAATATTACAGGTATGGGATCCATCGAGCAAAGGAGGGACATTAATGACCTCGCCATAAGCTAGTTATATGCGGCTCAGGTGAAGCTATTAAACTTTATTTATTTATTTACACACGGTATTCTCAATCAGGATTTTCATGCTGACAAATGACAAGATTATGAATTACAAAATAAGACTACAAAAATATTTACAATGATAAATCAAACTAATAATTAATATACCTGCTTTTCATGAGAGCCGTGTAAGGAATATATACAAGAAATATAATATAATACAAATGTGAATGTAGATTAAAATAATTTGGAACAGCCCGCTTTAAAATTTGATAGGTTATTTGCTAGCCGTAGCCCAATCGGTAGGCTGTTCCATAGCATCGCACCACTATAACTAAAACTATTCTTCAGATAGTTTGTGCGAGGCTTAGGAACAGCCAGCTTACTATTTGTGTTTCTCAACGAATAAGGATTGACACTGTCACGGTTTACAAACATGGAACCCATGTATTGTGGAGCAAGTCCATTGAGTGATTTATAAACCATGACAGCCTTTTGAAATTGGCGTTGGGAAGATAACTTTTTCCAGCCAAGTCTATCGAGTAAGATGTCGGCATTAGTGTCATAGCTTGAAAAGGTCAAAACTCTCGCTGCGCGATTTTGTAGTTTTTGAAGTTTATCTGCCAAGGTTTTATTGCAATTGTCCCAAACTGTACAGCAATAATTGAAATATGGCTGGACAAGGGAATTAAAAATTAAATACAATGTTGCAACTGGGACAAATGAACGAACGAGTTTTAAAGCGCCAATACCAGAAGCAATTTTTTTTGTTAATTCCTTGATCTGTATATTCCAAGATAGATTTTCATCAAGGTGAACTCCTAGAGATTTTGTATGTGAAACCTTGTCTATAGGAATTCCGTCTATTTTAAAACATGGGTCTGATTGGAAAGTAGCTATTCTTTGTCGTGAGCCAATTAGCATAAATTCAGTTTTGGATTGATTCAATGTAAGCCTATTGGCGATAAGCCATTTATTAACATTTTCAAGATCTTGATTAAAGTAATAATCTATATCTTCAATTTTATTGCTTGCAAATGTTAAATTGGTGTCGTCTGCATACATTCGTGCTTGGGAGTGCTCAAGACAATTTGGCAAGTCATTTATATACAATAAAAATAGCAATGGTCCCAAAATAGTTCCCTGTGGAATACCACAAAGTAACGTACGGTTGGTAGAAAGATGGCCATTGACATAACATTTTTGACTGCGGTTACTTAAATAAGACCTAAACCAGTTAGCCACAGCACCCCCAAGACCATATGCTGACAGTTTTGACAACAAAATTCCATGGTCAACTGTATCAAAGGCTTTCTTAAGATCTAGGAAAACGACAGCATTGACCAGTCCTTGGTCAATATTGTAGGCCCAGCTATTAGTAGATTCTAGAAGTGCAGTAACAGTTGAATGCAAACGTCGAAATCCAGACTGGCTATTACATAGTAAATTGTTCTCAGTAAGAAAACCGTAAATTTGATCATAAATAATTCGTTCGAAAACTTTCGCCACAACCGGTATTATCGAAATTGGGCGATAATTATTTAAGTCTCTACGCTCGCCCTGTTTGAATAATGGAATGACTTTTGAGCATTTCCATTCTTCAGGAAAGATACCGGTAATGATAGAGCAGTTAAAAATTACGGCAAGGGATTCCGAAAGCAAGTCAGGACAATGACGAAGAAGCTTGGCAGATATTTTGTCTAGCCCAATTGCTTTGGACTTACAAAGTTTGTTAAGAAGCGAATAAACTGATGATGGGGTTATTGACTTAAACTCTATATTATTGTTACTATTGTGGCAAGTAAGATATTCTAAATACGAGCGATTGTTTTCTTCGTCAGGTATTTTTTCCTTAAGCTTAGGTCCAATAGTAGCAAAATGAGTATTAAACGTCTCAGATAGGTCCGAGGGGTCAGTAATAGAAACCCCGTTTATTTTGATTTCATTTACTCGTGAACTCATCTGTTTTCTTGAGGTCAATTCATTGATGATACCCCAAGTTTTTTTAACATTATTCTCGTTTTCATGAAAAGCGTTCATATAATAGGTTTTCTTAACAAGTTTAATTTCATTGTTTACAGAATTTCGAGCTTTCTTAAAAACAGTCCAATCACAAATATCTTTGGATCGAATAGCTTTTATTTTCAAAACATCTCTTTCATGCATTTGCCTTTTTAATTCAGGCGTGATCCACGGCGCCTTAGAAGATCTTACTCGCCTAGTTCGTAAAGGGGCATGCTTTTCCACTACGTTGTTAAAGGTCGTTTTCCATATACGCCACATATCATTCGGATTATTATAAATCCTTATCACGTCCCAATTCTGTAAAGAAATATCTCGTCGAAAATATTCAGAGTTGAAATTTTTAAGTTTTCTATAACTTATTGTAGAATGGCCTTTGTTGCGTGGACTGATAGAAAGCTTACGGAATGCGTAAATTAAGCTATGATCACTGATACCGACATGAGAAACACCAGAGGAAACAATATTATCTGGTGTATTGGTAAAAATATGATCGATCATAGTTGATGAAGTTTCGGTAATTCGAGTTGGTTCATTTATTAATTGATGTAAACCATAGAGTTCAGTGATGCCAATTAAAGATCTCGAATTGCAATCTAAAGTAGGCGATCCAAGGTCACAATTTAGGTCGCCCAATAGGTAATACTCGACATTTTCTGCGTCAAGCATATCAATAAACGTTTCGAAATGATTAAATTTATCAGTATTCGAATTAGGTGGTCTATACCATGTTGTAACGAGAAAGGGCTTAGAATTTGGTTTTTGAATTTGAATACATAAATTTTCCAAGTCATCGATAAACAGGTCCTTGCGAAGTATAAAATTTACGCAGGAGCGCACATAAAAGCAAACACCTCCATACGTTTTTCCATCGGCACTACTACATGCTCTGTCCCGACGTATAATTTCATATCCAGGTATGTAAACATCGTTATCGCTTATTGTAGAATTAAGCCATGTCTCGTTAATTGCTAGAACATCGATTGGGCTAGTAGCAAGCAAAACTCGCAGCTCATCAATGTGATTTACTATGCTTCTCACATTAAGGGCTGCTAACTTAAACCCGCGTGAGGTAGGAATAACGGATTTGGGTGCGACTTTTTTGTATTTTTATCATTACAAGTCAAGGTTGTAAGCGTAGGTTCAAACACTGCGTGGCGACGGTGCCTTTCGCACATATTCTACTCATAAGGGACCATTCATTATTTATGACCGGGGGCAGCTGACAAAATTCCGGCAATTAATTAGCCTCTCCCGTCATCACACACATACTGTACACTGATGTCTTGCCGTCCAGTTTCAGCGTGATTACAGTATATTTTCAAGCAATTCATAAAAACTTCTCACTTGCTGTTCATTAACCATCAGGAAGTGAGAAAATAAACAAATTCTAATTTGATTGGTCAATGAAATATTCAAAAATAATTTTTTACTTGTGATTGGTCATTGAAAATACCATTACAGCAGGAAGTTAGTAACCAGTTTTTACATGGAGTTTTCTAAATTAAATATTTTACTCTGTCAAACAACTAATAAATTTGAGCAAATTAATTGTTAGATATTTTTCGGAATGTTGCTTAGTTAGCTATCGGCAGAAAATATGCGCAAAACGGACTATACGTTTGCTTTACGTCATGAAATTTGCCAACACCCAACCCCCAACTATATATATCCTTCGCAGAGACTATTTAAAAAGTTTGGTCTTTGCAGTTGAGATTTGACATACAGCTATATTGAGAACGGTGTTACTGTTTTGAGGACGTAATTATAACGCAAAGTATATTAGACAAATAGGTACGCTTCGCGTACACGTGGATAGCCTGTAAATCTGAAAGCCATTGTGTAAATCTGAAAGCCATACACTCTCAGGTGTGTATATAAAATGAATATTGTGATGATGCTACTCTGAATCCCAACCGGGTAAGCTGAATATTAGCTTGACCACGGTGGGAATCGAACCCACAACCTTTGGCTTGGTCCAATGCTCTCCTAACTGAGCTGCTAGGTTCAAGACATATCGTCTGACCTAGTGTTTTGACCTAGTAGCTCAGTCGGGTTCGATTCTCAGCATGGTCAAGCTAATTTTTCAGCTAACCTGGCTGGTGTAGCATCATCACAATATTCAAGTCTGAAAGCCTTTGAAACCAATCGTTGATTTGAGCTTCAGTGGAACAAATCTATTCACAAACTTGAGGGCATCAGTTAACAATAAATAACTAATTTATCTAAACTTTGACTGAAAATACCATACAAACTGTTTTTAAAATTGGGTTTAGAATTTACTGATTCCAAATATTAACCGATCTAACTTTTTTGTAAAAATTGCATCAATGACATAGCTACACACGTACTGTTTACTAGCATCTACAATATATCAAATATTAAATCATTACCCTGATAAAAATTAGCATGTAATGTACAGGCCGAATCATTTATAGTCCCTTCATGTCAATTAACAGCCTTTGTAACAATCGCACATACACATTAGGGCCTTTTATACGAGGCAATAAGTCGCGATTTATTTTGCCTCGTATAAATTAATGGCCCTAATATGACACAATTGACAACATCATTTGAACATACTACAATACAATGCACTATTCTTCTGACTTCTACAGGGTGTAAAAAAAAAGGAGACCTTTAGAAATCAAGCTATTGTTAAAATTTGAATGCCTTTTCAATTGCATTTGGACATATGCTGAACCGTAGTGCGTGAAATATTGATGGCGTGCATGCATACATATTAGAAAAAGGAGACCTTTAGAAAATGAATTGACGTTTGTACACAAGATTGTCTGCTCCTGGGAATTTGAAAATAACTTTAATAGCATAAGGAAAAATAACGACCCAAAAATATTCAAATGACAAGCACACTACCAGTACAAAAATGGTTCAACTGACTTCGGAGCAAAGAGTTTTTGTAGTCTTAACTTATACGCATGCAGAATCGCAATTACGAGGGCAGCCTGCCGTCATCAGAAAAGCAGTTGCGATATGTACAAGCGTACGTAGTAGTTTGTGTTGAGAGAAATGGAGGCCACGTTGAAGGACATGGTCCATGACATTCAGTTCTTTTGATGTTCAATTTATCAGTAATTTTCAATCCGGATCAAAATGTCAAATGAATCTGTGTCAGATCAAGTTGTAATTCATTCCTGACTCATGTAAACATTTGAACAGCCAGGGTTTGTAAAATGGAATGCTGAGCCATTCCGGATTCAAAGTCAATTTTAACTCATGTGAATACTCGCACGCAGTGTTGAAAATTAATGAACAAATATTTATTCATGTTTTGAAGGAACAGCTAAAACAATCTACCATGCATACTGCTATCGCTTTTGTGCTTAGTCATTTGTGCTTAGTCATTTGAATATTTTTGGGTCGTTATTTTTCCTTATGCTATCAAAGTTATTTTCAAATCCCAGGAGCAGACAATCTTGTGTACAAACGTCAATTCATTTTCTAAAGGTCTCCTTTTTCTAATGTATGCATGCACGCCATCAATACTTCACGCACTATGGTTCAGCATTATTTTTGCAAATGGAATTGAAAAGGCATTCAAATTCTAACAATAGCTTGATTTCTAAAGGTCTCCTTTTTTTTGATCACCCTGTATTTAATAGACCTTTCTTATAATGACGTCAAACGGGGAAAGTCTGATGTTACACGAAGTTTGATTGGGTCCACAAAACTATCAAGCCAATCAAACTTCGTGTGACATCAGACTTTCCGAGTTTGATGTCATTATAAGAAAGGTCTATTGATGTGCCAAAGAGCATTAGAATACACTGAAGTAAAACTCAAAGTAGCTGCTTACCTAGTTACCCTCGCTTTACAATTTGACAAACGTAGTTCTGTCCTTCGAGTCTTATTGATTATTCATCTAGGCAAAACTACTTTCCGGAAGTAGTGTCGAACATACCGTTCGTCATCTTTCGTATATCCGACGATTGCCGAAGTTGGCATGCCACACCTGTGCAACAGTTATAACGATAATATAGTGATGCGCCGCGCATACGCAATGCGCAGGCTATCCACAAAAACTAGAACAAATAAAAGAATGCTTTTCTAATCCACTGATGGATTTCTGCGATAAAAGAATGCTTTTCTAATCCACTGATGGATTACGACAAAACACATTGGGATGTGTGAAAACAAGCCAAAAGTATGTCATATACTGTTAAAATATTTAATCAAACAGACATCATCTATCTTTGTTATTTTGGACTTGGCTTGGGTATTATTGATCCCTGGCCTGTCTTTGTTGAAGACCTGCAGATGGACTCCTGCTGGTTTAAATGCGAAAGTAAAATTTTCCTCATAAACAATTAAAGATCGGTTAATTTTCGAAACTTTGCCTCGACCTTTTTAATCTATAAGCAACAAAGTTCACTGCTCCGGTTAACAATTATCTAGCTCAACCTGTTTGAAACTTTTTCTACCCTTTTCACATGTCATGTGGTTTGAAATTTAATAACCTGATTGTAAACATAAAAAATGTTTTCTTTGAAATACATAGGTTAATTTACATTTTGTTGAAAAGGTCTGTGCTTAGCAACTTGAAGAATCATTGGGAGTCTTTCTGCGTGTATTATCTTTGGTGCTATCGTAGTTATATGTGAGTATGTATTGCACGGCTTAACTAAAACTGGTTTTACTTTTGGGCTTTAAATAAGCGTGGAGAATTTTGTAGCTTCGGAATTTTTTCTCAGCTTCAAAGCGATGAAATTAATCAAAGTATTGCTCGGTGACTACACTCATTGAGTGTAGTCCGAGCAGCTGAAAGCAGCTAAAGCAGCTAGAGCAACACAACGTAAAACTAAAAGACCAAGTAAAATCTAAATCCCCTTTGTTGATGGCAACTTGAGAAGAGCAGGAATTATCTCTGATGTATTGTGAAGACCTCACCGGAGAATACTTAAAGAAAACAGCTAAAGATAAATTAAAATGGACAGGAAACTTCGAAGCTTTACAGTCATTATTTATTAATCTTAAATTACCAGACCTGAACGGTCAATGGACAACTCCTAGAGGTGGCTGTAAGGAACTTAAACACCCTGAAATTATATTGCGATGGTATTCGGATTCGCAAAGCTTAATACTTGAAGGAGAAGAAACAAACAGGATTAAAGATAAGCTACTCCCACTTGCTCAGCAAGACCCGAAGCCATTCAATCAAGACGAATTGTGCAATGAGTCAGAACTATCAAGCAATAGCTATATGAGCGATATCGATGAGGCTGGAGAGATCAATAACTCGCATTCAGTGGCGTAGCCAGAACAATAATTGGGGGGCCAATATTCATATATTCGTGATACGCAGGTTTAATTTCTTTTCAAATCAATTGTCTTTACAGTCTGTTAACATGAATATATGAATATGGGCCCCCCAATTATCGATGCTGGCTACGCCACTGCTCGCATTTCCTTGAAGAAACGGTAAAAATTCTCGAGAGTAAGATAGCAAAAATATATGATGAATTTATAACCAACAAAGAGCAAACTAATAGACAAATCACAGACTTGAATGTTCAAATTTTTTCTCTACACCAGCAACAGCCTGAAAGACGACAAGACAATGCAAGCTCTCTGGAGTTTATTCATCACGAGAACTCAGTTAATATAGTACAAGCTTTCTTCCATTCATCAGGAACAGACCCAGAAAGCCAGACCGCTTGGATTAGTTCAGTTAAATATGTTCGGAGGTACGGACAACGTTTAAAACATATAATAGAGATTTGATCAAGAGGACAAGGAGAGCCAGTTGTTTTCATTTTACGAATTATGTTTGTTGTTTGTTGATAATTTGGGGGTTGAAGGTCAAATTCAATGAGGGGATTAGGTAATTTTGGAATCCAATTTGGAATGTTAAATATTTTGTTTGGGTTTATCTTTGTCAAAACTGTCTTAAAATATCTTAAACAATCGTCCATATTAAAGGTAGGAAGAGTAGATTGGTTGCATTCGATAAATTTCTTCACATATCCCAGAAATTGCGTCCAATATATTTGTCGTGGTTAAGCGATTCGTCTATATTATTAGTTGTGTCGGATTTTAGCATATTACGCACGAGACGAGATACATATCTGATTTCAGCTAGATCAGAGTTTGATGATTTTAGATATTTCAATGTTTTCTTTAATTCCTTTATGCTGTGACTTTTATATTTCTTAACGAGCAAATCATTAGGTAGAGATTCCGTAAAACCAAAGTTTCCAGCAAAGTAGCTGTAGATGGTGTTATTTAATAGCTTAATTGATGTATTCAAATCGGTACTTCTGATTGGTGAAATAATAATAATAATAATAATAATAATGAAAACTTTTATTAAATTTTTTAAAAAATACAATTGCAAATCTCGCTTAAAAGGTAACTTACAATTGGCTACTTGAGGTTACATATTTTACAAAGGGCTAAACTAGATTTCACATTACACAATATATTTTACAATTCAGATTTTCATCAAATCAGGACTAGACCATTCTTTGTTTCTAACACAGAAAATATAATAAGTTGATCGTATGGCTACATTTATTATCTTTCGAATTAAGTATTTAATATGTTGTTTATTTACATTTATATCTTCGAGCATGTCTATGAAAGAGGACGATTCTTTGTCAAAAACACCAAGAGCACTGATTGATAGATTAAAAATAATATATAATAATAATAATAATAATAATATAATAATAATAATAATATAATAATAATAATAATAATAATATAATAATAATAATAATAATAATAATAATAATAATAATAATAATAATAATAATAATAATAATAATAATAATAATATAATAATAATAATAATAAAATAATAATAATATAATATAATAATAATAATAATAATAATAATAATATAATAATAATAATAATAATAATAATAATAATAATAATAATAATAATAATAATAATATAATAATAATAATATGAAACTTTTATTCAATTTTTTAAGAAATACAATTGCAAATCTCGCTTAAAAGGTAACTTACAATTGGCTACTTGAGGTTACATATTTTACAAAGGGCTAAACTAGATTTCACATTACACAATATATTTTACAATTCAGATTTTCATCAAATCAGGACTAGACCATTCTTTGTTTCTAACACAGAAAATATAATAAGTTGATCGTATGGCTACATTTATAATCTTTCGAATTAAGTATTTAATATGTTGTTTATTTACATTTATATCTTCGAGCATGTCTATGAAAGAGGACGATTCTTTGTCAAAAACACCAAGAGCACTGATTGATAGATTAATAAATTTAACAGATTTGAAGTGCTTCTCTTGCTCTTTAATAAGTTCTTTATATTTTGCGTGTTTGCGACTTATGTTATTTCTGAGGTTAGTTTCATATCCGACGGTTAGTTCTAGTATATATAGCTGCTTGGCCTCTGTTGTAATGAGCAAATCAGGACGATACTTGTCACCAGTTATTATTGAGGGGTTAGAAAATCCGGGTATATCGGCAAATATATCTTGAAAATGATCTGATGGCAGATTATTCGCAATGAAATTTAGAATCGAGTCGTGTCTCCACGTGAATCGATCCAGGTATGAGTTGCAGCCAGCGACTACATGAAGCAAGGTCTCCGGATGGAGGCAAAAAGAACAATCAGAAGATGACGATATTCCCCATTTCGCGAGGTTCTTGCGGGTCGGTAAAGAGTTATTTATGTAGCGGATGGTGAAATTAAAAATGTTTTTGGGCAGTTTTGATTGGCAAGTTGACCAGATGGTATTTACTTGAGATAACGAGAACTTTGAAATACTGGAAAAGAATGATCCTTGGCAGGATAATTTATTCTTAAGTTTATCTTCTTGCACTTTATGAAACGCTTTAAGGACTTCCTTTGTAGAGTTGTATTGATCGTATTGCAGATTAGTATGGTTATTAGTAGATTTCCACATATGTGATATAGACTCATTTGGAGACAACTTTAAGGCATTACGAATTGTTGACTGACATTGGACAAATTTCGTTGAAGGTGTGATAATGTTAAGGCCAAATTTATTACGGGTAAGATACACGTTGCTCAATGTTCCTGAGATGGGCACTTCGAGCCACTTACGGATGTGGTCATTGACGATAGGATCAAGGTTTTCTGTAATCCAAGTCTTAGAGAGGTTAGCAATCGTTAAATGCCAAGAAAGTTTGGATAAAACATACCGGGTGTAAAGGATAACTTTGTTTTTGGGATGCAATGGCTTCAGGTCGATATCCGACATTAGATTTGTTAGAATAGATATGAGTTCCAATTTATGTTCACTATTAGACATTTCGAAGTCGAAGTATCTTCCTAAATAGCAAAAAGATTTTCCGAGTTCAATAGTTGGTATAAGACTGTTATTGATAATTAACTTTGGTAGATATTGGACAGATTTAGTGAGGATTTTTTTTATTCCAAATGTGCTGCATTTGTCAACGCGGACAATCATGTCAGACCATTGACACCAAATTGCGAAACGGTTTAGGAGGTGTTGATTTTCAGCCTCTTGAGTTGTAATTACGGCGGCGTCGTCTGCGAATTGGAACCAATGAACTGGGCTTAAAAGTTTATAGGAAAAACCGAATTGACGATACTTGTCTGACTTTATGTGTTGAACGAAAGTGTTAAAACAAAGGTTGAATAATAAAGGACTAAGGCAATCTCCTTGCAAAACTCCACGACCAACATAAATGAAAGGGGTGTTGAAATTGGATGTGATAATTGATGTTTTAAAATTGGTATATAAGCTTTTAATCAGTGTTTTGATATGAGCGGGTATGTGATGATAGCCAAGTACGGATTCGATTAGATTATGATTTACTTCACCAAAAGCATTCTTAAGGTCAAGAAGGGTTATCACAATTGATCGTTGTTTGCTTCTTGCTTGGTTTAATACATACGCCATTTGAGCAGTATGTTCAAAAGTTCCCGATATATGTGGTGTAAATCCTTTCTGAATATTGTGTTCAATAAA
>NW_021163966.1:0-16049 GCF_004324835.1 Dendronephthya gigantea | reverse complement strand
GAAAGCAATATGGGTAGTTTTCTCAACAGAAATCTCTACTGAATATTATGCCTGCCTTTCATTTAGCAGTAAAAACCAATCATGGTATTGCAGTTTTCCTTGTAAAAACATGGGTTAGTTTATTTAGTAGGAAAGTACTCAAATCATTAGTAATATTGACTGACTTTAAATAACTTATTTATCAGAAATACATAGTTGTTCTAATGCTCCTTATAGCTTCCTGTCATCCATTTAAGGTTGCTCTGTACAGCTATTATGTTATAGCATGCTTCCTATACAAAAAGCGCCACATTTTTTGTTGTCTTTTTGAAATACAACCTAACCAGTAAGTACTTCATTGCAAAAAAACAGTGGAGATCACTAAATGACATGTTATTTTCAAACCGGTTGCTTCCAACCAAAACTTCTAAGAATATGATATGTTGCAGGGTGCTAAGCAAATAAAAAATCGACCAATACATATATACACTATATCCCCACCTGTCCTGCCCAACCCTTCTCAACCCCATGTTTCTCAAATACAGAGAAAGTTCAGTTCTTTTAGGAATTTTTTGTGAAAGTAGGCCACATCTGGGTGCATTGCAAGCTAATAGGTTAACAAGAGACACTGACAGATAGTTTTGTTAACTTATTAACTGACAGTACTCTTCCACTGATGAGTAAAATCATCTGACATTAGACAGAGTAAAATACTAAAGTAGGTCACATCTGAGTGCATTGCAAGCTAATAGGTTAACAAGAGACACTGACAGATAGTTTTGTTAACTTATTAACTGACAGTCCTCTTCCACTGATGAGTAAAATCATCTGACATTAGACAGAGTAAAATACTAAAGTAGGCCACATCTGGGTGCATTGCAAGCTAATGGGTTAACAAGAGACACTGACAGATAGTTTTGTTAACTTATTAACTGACAGTGCTCTTCCACTGATGAGTAAAATCATCTGGCATTAGACAGAGTAAAATAATAAAGTTGGCCACATCTGGGTGCATTGCAAGCTAATGGGTTAACAAGAGACACTGACAGATAGTTTTGTTAACTCATTAACTGACAGTACTCTTTCACTGATGAGTAAAATCATCTGGCATTAGACAGAGTAAAATACTGAAGTAGGCTACATCTGGGTGCACTGCAATCTAATAGGTTAAATAATCAGTTTGTAGTACCACCACATTTTATACAAAGCTATAAAGATTCAGGTTAATGGACTGAAATCTCTGCATATAATGATGATTTAATAAATTGGCCAGAATATTACTAGTGCATAAGTTGTTTCCATAAAATATGATTTATATAGTTAGTAATTAACTGATGTGAACCAAATGCTAAAATCATTATTTTTCATATCAAGGGTAGAGAGAGCCAACCCCAATGCAGAGCCTGAGATAGTGACTAAGTGCCGCTTCTGAGCACTTCATCCCTGGGCACAGATACCCATCAGAAGGACAACTCCATTGTTTTTTGTGTAAGTGTGATTAATCATGATTTGTCACTCGATCAGCAAGTACCGTAGATAAAAGCAACCACCCCCCTGCCAACATTTAAATTTTGGTCCACATAAACTAAGGATGCCCTACTTCATACAGTTTTAGCACGAGTATCCGTATATGACCTGTTGCCGTGTGAGTTAGTATGAAATACTCAGGATGCTAATATAATTTTGATTTAATATAATTTGTTTCACATAGAAATTCGTGGATACAATCAAAAGTTTGAAGAGATGTTCTCTTGAGAGCATAAAGCAAGACTGTATGCTTACACAATGCACAATGCTTAATTAAGGAGTGTTAAGCAAGAAGTGATAATGGCTATAAATATGTACAAGTGTTGCTGCCAAGAGGAAATATAAGGTAAATAATATTTGCGGCGTAAAGATTAAACTAGGCAAGTCTATTTCCTAACAGAATTATAAACTATAATCTAGGCGAGGAGGTTATATCCTAAAAGAATTATACAAATATTGTTGTTAAAAGTTCCTTGCGCGCCGTCCGGAAACCACGTAATATGCGCAAAGTTATTTGGTGAGAAGGCGCTACACAGTAAAAATGGCCATACCAGCCCTGTTGTATTTTAGTACAGACAGATTACTGGTATTTTAGATTGTATCAAGAACTGTGCATTCAAGCATTGCATGTTGCTATTTACATCTGCTAAGCATGGAAAATGTAGTTTCACTAGAGTACTCTTAATGAAATACTCAATTTCAATAACCGGTTTGACCACTTGAAAGAATGGCGCACATCATCTGCTAAATTTTCCAACTTTAGCATTTAGAAACAACTAATTTGCAAGAAGCTTGATAGAGTTCAAAAATTTGTTTGATATCATGTGTTTATGTATTTACTGTAATCATACACTGTTGTGATAATATTGCTGCAAAAATCTACATGTGGTTTGATATGTATAGTATTACTACAATATGTACATAGTTATTATGATTGTAGGTCATAATATAGGTTGAAAAGAACTTCAACTGTCAGGATATGTTTGGTGTATAAGAGTATATTAAGTCAGAGCAAGCCCTAACCGGCTAACCCTGATTTTTGTGCCTGTTGTGTTAATTCTATACTGAAATTCTATCAGTAATGTTACAAATGTCGAGTGAAAGTAGCAATTATTACAGTTGGCTTCAACAAATTCACAATCACACCTCTTTCAAAATAACAATAAAGATAGCAATAGTTTACATACCGAAATAAGATCCTCGATGAATTTGCAGAATTCAAGGTTTCTGGCACCAAATGTCGAAGAGCAATTAAAGAAAACAGACGACGTTCCTGCAACAGATCAGCACATCTTCGCGGCACTGTCGAGCCCACTTCGGAAACACGAGATTTTACGAAGATAGGCAGTGTGACCGATCCATCATGGTATAGATTATGCAGCTGAGCTCATTCAATATTTCCACCACTGAAGGTTATTGTATCTGCGTAGAAGGGCCGATTGTTCGAACTTCGAAAGTCGTTTAGCTTAAACGGTGGATAAGTTCAAAATGGAAAACAAAAGTATCTAATACTTTTATTCAACAACTGAGCTGAAATATTTCGATGTAAATAGCTTAATTTTCAATGGAAGAACGTCTTAAAAACACAATATGTAGTTTCAGTCATTCATAAGGTGCATGAGAGTATTTTTAAACTTGGCTATCTTTAAAAAGGGAATCGCAGAATGCCATTCATTTCCCCAGGGGGAAATCAGGTAATATATCATTAATCGCGTAATAATAACACGCCTAATCATAGGCAGCCCGGTCAATGCGGGTACCGCATACCATCTTATGTATATAATTATCCTAAGGCTGGCAACTCTCTGACAAAAAATATACTACATACATTAATACCATCGCTTGAAACACAAAAATTACGCTAGTTTCTTGAAAAAAAACGAGATATAAAAACCTTGGATATATTCACTACATTTATCTGTCATATTTAGACTTGAAAACAATTTAAAAATGCTTAAATTTTGCAAATAAAAAGTGTATTTTTATCGAAATTTTGTTTTAAACAGAGGCGGGATGCAATTTACTCGACAAACGTCATCATCGGAAAAATCGTCGGCAAATTTCTGATTGGCTATTGAAAGTTCGGAAAAATCACGAAGGCCAATTCAATGAAGAAAAAATGTCTTCGTGATTTTCCGAACTTTCAACAGCCAATCAGAAATTTGCCGACGATTTTTCCGATGATGACGTTTGTCGAGTAAATTGCATCCCACCTATGTTTAACAAAATTTCGATAAAAATACACTTTTTATTTGCAAAATTTAAGCATTTTTAAGTTTTAAGTCTAAAAATGACAGATAAATGTAGTAAATATATCCAAGGTGTTTTGTATCTAATTTTTTTTAAGAAACTAGCGTAATTTTTTGTTTCAAGCGATGGTGTTAATTTATGTATTATATTTTTTGTGAGAGAGTTGCCGCATTGACTGGGCTGCCTATGGCCTAGTTCAAACAACAAATACTTCGCAACATTTTTCCGTTTTCGAAATTTCGAAGTTAAATAAAAAGAGCGAAAAACACCGAGACCCGAACAAATATACTAATTGCGTCACAACATTATCGTTTTAAATAGTTTTACGTGCAAAGATGCAAAATGTTGACTATATGAACAAAATATTATATATCTATATCTACTTATGTTATATGACCTCCCCAGAAGATGATATCTTCCTTAAATTGCAGTATTTTATCGTGCATGGTACCTGATCAGCTCATCTCAAGCGTTAATAGGTTGTTTAGAATAGTAGGAATCATATAGTTGAGCATTTTAACAATGATTTCTTTTAGCCTTCTTGCTCTTCATCCCCCGACGAGTGCGAATTTTGAATTACCTGCGATCAAAAGAATTTACTAATGTCAACACTTCACTGGTTATGAATACAAAGGCCAGGTACAGGGGACTAATTAAAATGATACTGGTATTAGTTTTAGCTGTGCCAATAAATCGAGTGTAGTGTAAACGAGGTCATTTGTATACCACGATGTCAAAAATTTTGTACTTTCAAGGTGTTTAGATTTTCTACATCTTAGCAGCTATTAAAGATTTAAAGATAATGACCCAGCAATTATGCAGAATTATCATGATATTTTATTACCTCCATATTATATTCATTGTCGTCCATTTCATTTTTTTTTCGTCCATTTCATTTATTTTGACTTTCATCTCAGATTGGGTTTGTTTCATATCATTAAATTGTTTCTAAATGATACATAAAAAATATTGAAACATTGCCGGTATTTAATATACACGTACTTACACGTAGCGTAAAAACCGCACACGACAGCAACTGACTTACGCCAATGGCCATTTTTTGCTACTGAAGCACATAGCTCTGGTGTGCGCCGGCTTTTATAAAATTGGGCACGGCTACAGCCAATAAATTGAGCGCAGTGAAAACGGGCCAAATTTAATTGCAGGAAGAGAAATTTAAATCTATCTGCTCTGGGCTAAGTTACGATATGACTAAAAAGCGTGGTAATAAAGGAACAAAACATGAAAACAACCACCTAAATTAGAAAAAAGCACGAGAAGTGCTCAGGCAGTTGTTTTGCCACATTTGAAATCAAGACTTTCTATATATTGGGCATGTGACTTTGAGGTCCAAAGAAATACAGTCACTGGAAACATGATATATTATTGTTTAGACTAGACTTAATAGTCGACTATGTTTACCAGCCTTCATTCTATACTCAATTACCTTCATCTTCTTTACTTTATGATATAAATTATCATGTCTTCTTTTAATTTCCGTCATCTCCATACAAAAATTCTGGTGTTCGGCCATGTCTCTTCTATTAAATTGCGATTTACAAAACTCACACTGCTCAGGCCCGTATTCGCAGCCATTCTTGTGTTTATGTAAATTTTCAAGTTTAACTTGTTCAGAACACCCACGATCGACGTAGTCACACTTGATTATCAGTGCTGACAAATAGTTCTTCATAAACCTTTGGGGATATTTCAAAGTCGCTAGAGTAAGGGGATCCCGACACTCTGGGCATGTTGCATTGATTTCAAGCCAATTTGATATACAATAAGAACAAAATGAGTGACTTCCATTTTCGCATAAACGTGGATTGTTTAGAACGCCATGGCAAACACAGCATAACAAATCGTCTTTTACTTCACCAATGAACCGTGATGGATCGTAACCGGGGCCCGTTTCGAGCAATTCCAACATGTCCATTACACCTGAAACATAATTTCATTAAAAGTTGAACTAATCATTTTTTTACACGACTTCTTGTGCAACAACACGTTTTGAAGATTTCACGGAACGGACGTAGTTTTTACCTGGACGCAAGAAGCGGGTCAAGTGGACACAGGATCGATGCAGTCAGACGCAGTAGCAAGCAATCTCGTTCCTCTAGCCCGAATCGCGGGCTCAGGGAATGAGATTCGGGATATAAGAAGTTTTCTTGGCAGTGGTGTAAAAAAGGTTGAATGACGTAATAAAGATTATGTTCATGGTGAAAGAATTTTGTACACTCTTTCTGCGAAGTATTCGTATTTTAATATATATAGTATCATTTTTGATAACCCTATAACTTACAATAGCGTTTTGATTATGTGTTCACTAGTGCAAACGATTCGTGTTGTGTTAGTGTTCACTGCTTCGTGTTCATATTGTGTATGACGTGTCAACACGCGACCGTCGAAAACAGTGAGATACAAGCAGCGATACCGATTCATATATTTCTCTCAGTTTTGTGAATGGTTAGGTAGACTGATTTGTCTGGCTAATTATAAACACTGATTAGGTCAATAAACTACCGAGTTCGTCACCTCCGACCATTCAGTAATCGAGTTCGCTATTAAGCCCATAGTGATTGATAACGAGGCTGAATTTAGAGACTTTCTGACTGATCTTTTGCAAAATCGCTAACAGCAAACTCTAAATTACTTCATTGAAATCATAGACAAGGGTTAATTATAAAATTCAGTTTAGAAAGGGTCAAGAAGTTTCCAGAAGTCGCGATTTTAATGTTTATAATCTTCAGCAGTTTTTGAAGGTTTCGCTTCCACAGACTGAAAGCGAATGATCATGCGGCTTAAACGTCACAAAGAGAATGAAATTTAACATACCCGAGTATATATACGTGGTTTACACTTTCAAAGATTGAAGTTGGACCAAACGCCGTCAATAAGATTTTGCGCCTGAAAAGCAGTTAATGTTGTAATGTTTATTGTGTTAAGGTGGCTCAGTACAGTTTTCAAGAATTCAATTGTTCATCACTTTGACATGTTCAAACAACGCATTTTTGTGATTTATTCCAGAGATATTCGGGTTTTTATATATTTTGATGTCTCTACTTTTGAATCGTATTAGTTTTAGTAACAGATCGTCCGTTGCTATGGCGACATACGCGTACAAAATTCACTCCAAAATGACCAATTGCCTCGGATAGTTGGAAAACAAGCACGGTGACCCCCAATTTTTTTTCGTCCATTATTTTACTTGGAAGAAAAACTAACAATTGGCAAAATATAAAAAAATTCTATAATACCAAATTTTTGAAAAATGTAAAAATGACATTTTTTTCAATAATTTTTTTTTGCTATTATAGAATTTTTTTATATTTTGCTAATTGTTAGTTTTCCTTCCAAGTAAAATATTGGACGAAAAAAAATTGGGGGTCACCGTGCTTGTTTTCCAACTATCCCAGGCAATTTGCCATTTTGGAGTGAATTTTGTACACGTATGTTGCCATAGCAACGGATGATTTGTTACTAAAACTAATACGATTCAAAAGTAGAAACATCAAAATATATAAAACCCCCAATATCTCTAGAATAAATCACAAAAATGCGTTGTTTGAACGTGTCAAAGTGATGAACGATGGAATTTTTGAAAACTGTATCCAGCCACCTTAAATAAATCCCTTTATATCAACGTTTGTTTTTGAAATCGTTATAAAGGGCTAAAAACATTAATAACAATAACATTTTTACTATCATGCTGCGAAAATTGTATTTTTCTCAGACATTTGCATTTTCTTGATGTTCTAGGTGTTAACATATTCCAAGTTTTATCAATGAGCAACGTGGCAGCGTCTTCTAACAACGTCGTGTCAAATGTGGTATAACAACTGTCTAAAATAGAAAAAAAAACACTTCTCGATGTTTAACCTATATGGGCATTCGTCGGAGTAACGTGCGTGCTTTTAAAAGCATTTTTGTTATTTCAGGCAGTTGTTAAACCACATTTGATGTAAGATTTGAAGTAATATTTAATGGTTCATTGATTTATTTATCATCTCTTATGCAAGATTTACCAGACTTGGTTTCGGTTTTAACAATACCATTTCCAGCACCATGCCGCGAAGATTCATTTACATTTTGAGAGACTCGTTTGCATATTTATTGTTCCTTTGATTGCAAATGTTGTTCCTTTGAATCAAAGATTATAGTTGGTCAAGGTAATTTAATTTTTCCTGATATTTGACTGAAGTTTAGCGCGTTTGATTTAGTTTCATTCATTTGGTTTTGAGTTTGTGAAATTATATCGCTTAGCCGAAATTTTCTCGCGCCCCCCCCCCCCGAACTCGAACTAAATAAAATGCGGTGTGTTAATTGTACAGTATATCACTGCATACAAGTTTTTTAAAAGCAGCTCTCCATCAGAGTACCCCAAAATTAATATCGATCGCCGTGACTTGAGAATAATCAAACATAAAAAACTATTACGTCGATAATATTTAGACAAAAATTAAGGTTGATTGATATTGTTATATTTTAATACAAATTAACTGAATACATTAATGGCTCATTAATACCACGTATAACAGTGTTACCACCGTGCAGGCTAAACAAGATTACAATCATTATTGGCTGTAGAAATGAAAAGCTCAGATCGCACCTGCTTTCAGCCAATGAAGAAATATAAAGAATCGCAAAGAATATAATTAATCGCGTAATAATAACACGCCTAATCATAGGCAGCCCGGTCAATGCGGGTACCGCATACCATCTTATGTATATAATTATCCTAAGGTTGGTAACTCTCTGACAAAAAATATAATACATACATTAATGCCATCGCTTGAAACACAAAAATTACGCTAGTTTCTTGAAAAAAAACGAGATATAAAAACCTTGGATATATTCACTACATTTATCTGTCATATTTAGACTTGAAAACAACTTAAAAATGCTTAAATTTTGCAAATAAAAAGTGTATTTTTATCGAAATTTTGTTTTAAACAGAGGCGGGATGCAATTTACACGACAAACGTCATCATCGGAAAAATCGTCGGCAAATTTCTGATTGGCTGTTGAAAGTTCGGAAAAATCATGAAGGCCAACTCAATGAAGAAAAATTGTCTTCGTGATTTTCCGAACTTTCAACAGCGAATCAGAGATTTGCCGACGATGACGTTTGTCGAGTAAATTGCATCCCGCCTATATTTAACAAAATTTCGATAAAAATACACTTTTGATTTGCAAAATTTAAGCATTTTTAAGTTTTAAGTCTAAAAATGACAGATTAATGTAGTAAATATATCCAAGGTGTTTTGTATCTAATTTTTTTTTAAGAAACTAGCGTAATTTTTGTGTTTCAAGCGATGGTGTTAATTTATGTATTATTTTTCGAGAGAGTTGCCGCATTGACTGGGTTGCCTATGGCCTAGTTAAAACAACAAATGCTTCGCAAATGTACTTCGCAACATTGTTCCGTTCTCGAAATTTCGAAGTTAAATAAAAAGAGCGAAAAATTGCGTCACAACATCATCGTTTTAAATAGTTTTACGTGCAAAGATGCAAAAAAAATCGTTCTTCAACAAATGCATGAAAAATCGAAGTTCGATCCAAAAAAATCAATATCCCTCGCTATGACGTCACAACCGGTGAAAATGTGAAATTCAACCGAATATTGAGATTTATTTGGAGGGTTTTGACCAATCAGGAACGCGAATACAGTAGAAATTTATAAAAAGAGTTAATAATCGTTTTTTGTTGTTCCGTTGTTCCGATAATTTTCTTCCGCCTCATACGCCTATGACTTAGAGAAATGTATAGTTGTAAGGTTTAACAACAGCAGCTGCCCAACATCTTTCTTCTATCATTCCTGGCAGTTCTTCCCAGCCATTTCCACCAATGGTGAAGGTTTCCACTGAGTTGAGATATCCCTCCTCATTATTCCGTCCGCCAAACACGAAAATGACGTCATCGATGATTACGACAGAGCTGCCGTACCTTTTGTGGTGCTGCATGGATGGTAACATCTCAGATCGCCCGGTCACCGTGTGATATGTGATGACGTCATTGACTGCACGGCCTCTCATATCCATGCCCCCGATAACGATAATATTCTCACCCGAAGTAACCGAGGACATACGAGAAACCGGCTGAGGTAACGACGGACAAGGCTTGAACTCATTCTCACCAAAATCGTAAACGACAACGCTGTCAGTGGCATCTTTACTACGTCCGGTAGATGCTCCGCCAAGATAAACAGCTTTCCATTAACAAGTTCTGCTCTGTGATGTCTTCTTTGCTCGGGCATTCTCGTCAGCAGCTCGACAGTAAAAGGTGGGGTAAGAGCAATCTGATAGATTTCGTCCAATGTTCTCCTTTCGTGCCAATTACACCCGCCTATTACATATAAATTTCCTTCATGGACAACGACATCGTGGCCAAATAATTTAACAGGCAGTTTTCCAAATATTGCGCATTGCAAAACATGTCGGCTCATCTTCAAAACCTTGATCTTGTCACTGTCACCTTCATCATCGACACCACCAATAGCAAGGATGCGATTGTCGTGAACACACAATGCCGACGATACCAAAGGTTGCTCCAATTGTTGCACAATTCTAGAGCTCCTCTCAACAATACAATACAGTTCAACAGTATTTGAAGAAGTAGTTTCGCTTTTACAACCATACCACCAAAAATATGATAATACCTGTTGCATTCCTTGCTAATAGATCATTTAGCACTCCTTTAAACCCCTCGCAATCTTGTTTACTCGTTAAAATGTTCTCCTAAAATGTAAAATTTTAATTTTTAGTCATTACACTACCATAATGGTGTTATGGTATGCTATGGTGTTATATCCGACCATAATGGTTGTAGATTTCAAACCGGAACTGTCATAACTTAGTTTAATGTTATGTTATTATATATAATGTTATGTTAATTCGCGGTATAAATAGTCGTTCACTATCAGTTTGATCATACGATACAAAGATCCACCAAGAGTCTCCACAATTCAAGAAGCGAACGATTTTCTACCGGACAGACAAATTAATCTGTAAGTTTCATGTATGTATTCGTATGGTCGTATTCGTACTTGTCGTATGGTACTTGTTCGTATTCCTCGTATTCGTACCGTACTAATCTCTGTAAATATTCGTTTAGTTGAACCGCTATATGATTAAAATTCTACGAGTTCAAAGTACACGTCTGGTTAAGACTGAGTCTAACAATGGTATTTGAACTTTGTGGTAGCAACATTTGGTCTGTGGAAAAAAACAAGCTCTGCATGAATGCATGCAGGGCAATAATTATGAGGATAAATGGTCAATAATTTTAAAATATTACCACTACCTCCATTTTATTCACTTTGTTTGTCTCAAGGTTTGTCGAAAGGTTTTGACGAGAATATTAGAAATTGAAAAAGCGCTTGTTTTCTTCATTTTATTTACGTTTATTATATAATATACAGTGTTGCTGGCGAATACCTCGTTTTGAAAAGCTAAAATAACACATGTACGACTATCGTGTTTGATCCACCAAAAGAAACTTGAAACGAAACTTGTTATTTAACGGCAGCCGGTAAATCACATAAAATAAAACTTGTTGTTAAGTACATGCAAGATTTTATGCGCCTGCTAAAACATGTGGTGACTATTAAATCATGAAATCGGTTAAAACCATTAGTAAAAGCTGTTTCGTATTGACTAGAAACATGGTTTTAAAAATGACCGGAAAAGTAAACGAAAATACCACAAAATATTCTAAATGTACAAAACGTCTAGAACGATAATCATGGGGGGGGGAGGGTGAGGGTGAAGAGGTGTTTATTCACATATTCAGTCATAGGTAGCCCAATGCGCTGCATTACGTACGTCACTTGGGTCACGTATATAGTATATAATAATATAAGGTTGGCAAGAATATTTTATTTTCAATGTACATCGTTTAAATATGATCAAAATATTAACATCTATTCTATAAAATACGCCAAAAAAATAACAGCCCCTAAGTGTAGGGTAGTTTTACTAAATTTGTACGTCGGTTTTTTGCAATGAAACGCGATTAAAAAATGAAACTATGCCAAAAGTTTGTTGAAATTTGCCGTGTCCCGATGCGGGATGCCTGTTGCCGTGCAAAAACATCAATTTGAAAACTCGTATACGCGATCCTATTGGTCATGCAGCTTTGACCGTTTTGTGATGACCAATAGGATCGCGTATACGAGTTTTCAAATTGATGTTTTTGCACGGCAACAGGCATCCTGCATCGGGACACGGCAAATTTCAACAAACTTTTGGCATATTTTCATTTTTTAATCGCGTTTCATTGCAAAAAAACGACGTACAAATTTAGTAAAACTACCCTACACTTAGGGGCTGCTATTTTTTGGCGTATTTTATAGAATAGATGTTAATATTTTGATCATATTTAAACGATGTATATTGAAAATAAAATATTCTTGCCAACCTTATATTATTATATACTATATACGTGACCCGAGTGACGTACGTAATGCAGCGCATTGGGCTACCTATGATTCAGTATCAATAATCCCCCCTCAATTATCGCTCTATAGTTTCGGCCCGGCTTCCAGTGCGATCCAGCAGTCGTACTAATTACCAATAGACCTTTTGCATAATAGACCAACTTACGATCTAGATAACAAGGAGGAAATAAATCACCACAGCTAAAAAGAGCATGCTTAGTTGGTATAATTGCCCACTTTGGCTGGAAAATGTCGAGTAGTATGGAAAATATAGCCATGCGAAGTTGGCAATTTTGTATTTACTTTTTACTACGGCCGGAAGCGTTTAAACTAATTTAGTTAAACACTTCCAGCCGTAGTAAAAAGTATACAAAATTGGCAACTTCGCATGGCTATATTTTCCGTACTTTACAATATTTTGCAGCCAAACTTGGTAATTTTACTAAATTTAGTATGCACTTTTCGGAAATTTCCTTTTTCTTGGCTAAATCAAAAGTTGGTCTATTATGCACATCACAAGATTACCTTCGAATTACTACCTTATTTTTCGAAGATATGTGGCCCTCCTCACTAAGCCGTCAGAACATTTAAATGATGGCAGAAAAAATTATGAAACAATTACCTTCATTTTCATAACTTCCATACGTACATCATCATCTTGACATTCATTACTTTTTGTCTCACCATTTTTCATTTTATGTTCGCATGAATTCGTGGAAGTATGACCTTCCTTGTACACATTGGTGACTACCATCAGATCTTTCACTTGCGAATTCTCCACCACTTGTGGTGCTTTCCCACTTATGTCTAGGGTTACGTGAAATCTTTCTTGTCTTTCAGACATAATCGTCATCATAGTTGTCAACATATCCTTTATTTCCTTTTGATTCATTTTGATGTCCTTTAAGTCCTGAATATTGGAGCGATCAAACAGACAGAAACTTTTATGGTAGTTTTCATCTCTTTTGTTCACCTGCTGGCCACAATTTCCACACGTAACTGGACGATATTCACAAACACTGACGTGATCGTCCAACATTTTAAGCTGAATAAATATGGGACACCCTCGACTGTTGTAATCACACTTGATTCTCAGCTGCGACAAAATCTTCGGCAAAAAAAATGGGGATGTTTCAAAGTTTTTTGAGTGAGATGTTGTTGACATTTCGGGCAGGATTGAGAATGGGCAAGATATTCTTCAATACAACTCAGACAAAAGTAGTGCTCTTCTGCCTCGCATAATCGTGGATTGTTAAAAACACGGTGGCAAATATTGCATAGATAATCTTCGTTGACTGGATCAAGAAAGCGGTTTGGATCATAACCATGGGCCATTAGCAGTAATGTTCAAATTGAATCTGAAACATGAACATGATTACATTGAAAGTTAAACCCGGCTCTTCAATCATACATGCTGATTATTTCAAAGCTCGACAAACATAAATTCACAAGTGATGGGTAAAAAAGGATTAAAAACCATCAAAAACTCATTGAAATATGATGCAACTCGTAGTCTACGCTGATTGCCTGAGTTTGAAAACTCGATGCATTACAACATAAATAGATACCCATTTTTAGTGTCTAGGTTTACGCCGAAGAAGGGTCGCGATATAGTGGCACGTCCGAACGAGATCGAGTAAAAACGAATTAAAAAAACTTGAATTCAAAACTGGAAGGAGCGATTGAACTCTTTTAAGTCTTTAAACAGCAAAAACGAAACGGGGTTCTAAACAAGGGTATTTCAGAGAAAATCAAAAGGCATAAATAGATTCTGAGTAAGGTAGTAACGTGGATCGGGGAGTCTAAACGTGAAAGTAAACATGGCAAATTTGGGAAAAGCGAATCACTTGAAGACATAGAAGCGCGAGGCTGTTTAATTGAAGAAAATATTGACCGAGGCGTCACCAAAATAACACGGTTGCGAAATTATTTGAACGATGGCGAGTTTCAGAACAGTCTATCGTTTTGAAACAAATTTTAAGCAGAAATCGGCTCTTCGAACATGGCACGGTGACAAAGTTTGCATACTTGAAGGAGCTCTTAGAATCGAAGCTGCGTAGAAAAATCGAATTACGGTCAACTCGGCCCACTAACTAACTCGGCCCAACCAACTCGGCCCACTGTCGAGACTAAGTCGGCCCACTGCCGAGGCCAAGTCGGCCCACTACCGAGACCAACTCGGCCCAACATCGGACAATGTTATTCAATGTATAAATGTGTTAAATATTTTAAAATTGGAAAGGAAAAGGTACTCTAGAAGTTGTTACTGCAATATCGTACTGTATGATCGCTTTTTATCCAAGGTAAGTCAAGTCAAAATTTCAATATTGGCATACTAAGATTTGAAAATCGCAAGTACAGGCAAGTGAATTCATTGCTGAGAGTTGATTACTTGTATAAATATATGACATTCGAAGTTTACAGTAGTCAAACACATGTGATTTTGGTTTTTTTAATGCCGTGAAAGCTATTTGCCAAGAAATGACTTTTAGACAAGACATATAAACATACAATATACAAATATACGTAATAGAATAGTTAATAATTATTACATTATTTACATCGATATATACAGTGTATCCTATTAAATACCCAGCCACCATCACAGTTCACTGGGTGCAAGGGCCATTGACATGGGCACAAGCATGCAACAGTTGTTTGCTGGTCATTTCACCAGCAATGAATTTGTCCCAATGTTCAAATATTCTGCCTTGTAGTTTTCTGTATTTGCGCCGTTGTTGACGTTTCAATTTGTTGTCAGAAACTAGACGAACCTGTACGGACACCAGACGAGATTCGCGATGTAACAGGTCAACCAGCAAGTAGAAGGGCAGGGATCCACGCCTTGCGTTGTGGTTTAAACGATGGTGCCAACCCTCAACATCATTGTTGGTTCTAACACTTTTTTTGAATATGCTCCAATTCTCCGGAGACCAAACTGTGGAATTGATCCAGGTATCACTGATGTACGCGACCAGGGCTTGGAGGACAGGTGTGGTTGCCAAAGCCTTCAGCTGCTCAAACATCTGGCTAATGTGCTCGTGGGGCAAAAATGGCAAGGCCATCAACCGTCTAATGTATTTATGGGTTGAGTCGTCCTCGTTGTATGCTGTGGTCAGGCCCAACCCTTGTACTTTCCGCCAAATTGCTTGGGTCCAATGGAACACACAGCCTTGAACTGATGCACCTGGGAACACCTTTGCCACTGCCTGCCATAACGCATGCTCGAAGTCGATGACAACGCCTTTCAAGCAGAGACCATCAGCAAGGAGGTTCTTGATGGCCTTCAACACGTGCTTGTAGTCTCGCCTTTTTTTGCCAGACATTAAGATAAATGCCAACGGTATCTGTTAATATGAAAAAATAAAATACAGCAATTTAATTTGGATCTAAAAATGAGGACTTAGTTGAATGTATTAAATATATTATATATATATATATATATATATATATTACCTGCTTCACGTCACTGTTTTGTCTCACAAAGGCATGAATTGAGAATAGCTGCTTGAATGGATCTTTCACAACTTTGAAAGTGGCATCCATGTACCAAACCTTTGCTTGCTTTAGTAGGGCGATCATTTCTGGGGTGCTGAATATGAGGTGGCGCCGACCTCCAACCTTCACGTCTGCCTGCAGGAAATCATCTGGTATGTGGCGTTCGTCAACCTCAAACTCCAGATCAGTGGGCTCCTGTGGTCTTGTCTTCTGTCTTTTCCGGTTTGCTTGCCTAGCGAGATTACAAACCTTAGGAACAGCAGCGCACGGGGCATCTGTGAAATGGGCAACCAGAACTTCATCGGCGATAGCTCCTGCAGATCGAAAGAAGTCTTCCATGGCTTTGGCTTTCACCTCA
>NW_021163965.1:0-16136 GCF_004324835.1 Dendronephthya gigantea | reverse complement strand
TACCCAAAATTGGTACAATAAGACCGAAAATTCACGGGATGGAAGAATGGGAATTCATGCCTTATTTATTGACTTTCGTAAAGCTTTCGATATGGTTGACCATGGTTTGCTCCTAAGAAAATTAGCTGAAATGAATGTATCTAAATGCTTTTGGTTATGGACGAGGAGTTTTTTAGAAGGAAGAAGCCAGCGAGTAAAAATAGGTGCGAGTTTATCATCTATTAGGTCCTGTCCTTCTGGAGTCCCTCAGGGCTCTGTCATCTCACCAATGTTTAATGTCTATGTTAACGATCTTGAAGATTGCATTCCCAACCATTTGCAGATTAATACATACAAATATGCACATGATTGCACTCAGGATGAGGCAATCTCATATTGCTCCACTGGCAACATGCAAACGGTGTTAGATGCAACGAATACTGGGCACTTAGAAACAAGATGGAACTTAATATAAAAAAGACTAAAGATATGTGGATCTGTTTCAAAGAAGGAATTCCTGCACCACCTTCACTTATGATTGGTAATGATACGATTGAAAGAGTAAAAACGTTCAAGCTGCTGGGCCTTTGGTGTAACGATACCCTTAAATGGAACACACACGTTGAAGAAATTACTAAAAAGGCAAACAAACGTTTATTCCACCTCCGGGAATGCCGGCGAGCAAACCTACCGACGGAAGTAGGTTTAACTTGTTATTTCACAAAAATTAGGCCAGTTTTGGAATATGCAGCCCCAATTTGGAGTGGTTTACCACAATATTTAATAGATGAGGTGGAGAACATTCAAACTCGAAGTCTAAAAATACTTGCTTTGCCGTCTGATCCATTTCAGTCTCTTGAACAACGTCGTGACATGCTCGCCATACGTGAATACAAGAAAATTATGGATAATGAGACGCACCCTGCAGGAAACACATAACAGATATTGTGACGACAACATATGATCTAAGAACTCCAAGCACTCTACCGCAGTTCTTTTCTCATACCAATAGGCATAAACTTTCGTTTATTCCAAGGACTAATGCACTATTATAGACATAATTTTAAATCGTAAATTTATTATATTTGTATATATACATACATTTTAATCATATTTAGTAATTGTAAATCCATTGTAATTTTATACCTAAGATGGATAAATAAATTATTATTAATTATTATTATTATTAATAAAAAAAAACAATGGTTTATTAACTACCGAAAGTTTCTTTGATCAAAGACGGCGATAAGAGTCATCTAATTTTAACGCGTTTTCCCTGTCAAATACTGGCTTTGGTTAAGCATAGCATATCCTAAGGCCATCAAGTCCGAATTTCTCAAGATGCTACATACATATTAGTATCATTTTCGAATGAGATACACCGCAGTCACATATGCGCTTATTTTTACGCGAAATAAAATAGCGCTGGTCCCGCAGGCTAAAAGCGGAATTAACGAACCGTAGCATAAGCATATTGTCTAGCTGCTCGATAATTTATTCGGAATTTCCGAAGGCACACGAAGCGTCTAAGTGAAAACACTGGAACGCGTTCGGAACGCGTCCGGGAACGCGTTCAGAACACGTTCTGGAACGCGTTCGGAACGCATTTCGGAACGCGTTCGGAACGCGTTCGGAACTCGTTCGGAACGCGTTCGAAAACGCGTTCTGAACGCGTTCGGGAACGCGGTCTCAACGCGTTCGTCGCATTAGGTTACTTCTGAGCAGTACTGTACCTACAGGAAACTGTTAGCAAAAGGCTAAAAGTAACTGAACTGCTTGGACTATAATCCAAATATGCACTTAGTATAATAATCAATTGTTGTATACACGAGAGTTTTCAATATCATAAAATGTCAAATAATATTAAACAAATGTTTTTAACTAAAATTTTCTACTGCCGTGCAATAAAGGATGTGATAATTCAGTTTTTCATTTTCAGTTTTTGACTTCAATCAGCTCGGTTGAATAGAAAATTAATTAAAATGTCTCAGGATCTTTTGCAATTCAACACCTGTTATGTAAATAAAGCATTGTTATAGATGCCTGGTGCAATTAGTTGCCGCACATTGACTTATTGAAGCACAGACGGAACACATCGCATTATACTTTTTGTGCAAAATGTTAATTTCCATCTTATTGTTTGTGGTAATTTTGCCAAAGGTGAATTCACAACATGCGGAAAATGGCAAACCATGTACATCAGGAATTTTAAGAGAATCAGTGAAGGTAGGCGCTTATAAAATTCTTCATCCTTTTTTTTTGTTTATTCGCGACTCGCGAGCTTTTCTGTGGAGTATTTGGACTACACTCTCTAAATCAAGATGATGGTCTTAAATTGAATCTAGTCGTTAATATGCTAGTATTATTATACTTATTGAAAAAATTCAATATCGGGGGTATCCTAAGCGCTATGACTCTAATTTACAAGAGTAAGCGTAATAATTTTAGCGGAGACACGAATGTCCACCTGGCGAGTTGTCAAAGCTCCATGAATTTTAATTTAATAAGAATTTAATACTTCGGAAACTTGATTTTAGGCTGCAATTATTTCTAGAAAGGCTTCTATTACGGCATAAATTGCTCGATTCGGTGAAAAATTGCAAGCCAAGCGTTCGGTTGAACGGCAAGTTCCTGTTATTACAAATGGCGTATATACATTAAGTTTAATAATTATTATCAGGACTTTTTAAGTTTAATCGCTCTAAGTTCCCCTGATTCTTTCGTAAAATTTTTTCTGCGGATGTGTTATTATACAAACATTGAGTATACACAATTTAACTGCCTCAAAGAGCACACTGTACACTGAGTTTTTTTTTAGGTTATATACTTTATATGTTAACCAAAAATTTCATAGCGCATAATTCAAGACAAAGCTCGGCACGAAATACTAATAAAAATCGGCCAGATGAGCATCAGGCTTCCCTCAGCCAATATAGGTCTTCGAACTGACTATAAGTTTAATTTATCATGAGCTGCTGGGGGGAGTGCCGCATGCACCGCCTAAAGTACGCCCCTGGCTGCATATACTTAGTTATGTTCTTCCATCATCTAATATCCCTGCCCTAGCTTAAACCCAATTTTGAATTGGGCAATTCTTGTGACGCGATGCCAAGCTTGAAATCCGGCAATGTGATCCGATCTGAAAAAATTTGGATCGCTTCCTTTTTTTTTATTTAACATTGAAGCCGCGGACAACGATCGTTCACCCATAAAAAAACCCATGAAAATTATAACATTTAACACTTATTTGACGAGACTGACGGAAACATAAAATTTATGTTTTATGTAGTGGCGTCTCCAACTTGATAAGGGGGGGGGGACTTATTCATATATTCGTGTTTTACATTAATCGTTTCTTTCAAATTGATTGTTTTAACGGCCTGGGAACGTGAATATATGAACATGCCCACCGCACTTATTGATGCTGGCGATATGACGCTGCCACCAGTAGCGCAGCCAGCCTGACGATTTTTCCCGCTATGCTAATATTTTAGCGTTTATTGACTGTGAAAACAATGAATTTCTAAAGAAATGAATAACTATAATAACACGAAGTTTACATAGCGGAACAAATTCGTCAGACTGGCTGCCACCCCACTGGCGACGCCACTGGTTTTGTGGACACAAAGACCTGTCGAAATATCGACGGTCGATACCACCTGTCAAGGAAAAACCTAACAACAAGTTAAACAATGAAATATCTATTCCTTATAATAATTATGTACTTATTAAAGGAAACCTAGTCTAAAGATCGTATGCCCACGTGCGCATGCATGATTAAAATTGCTATTTCTCATCAGTGAATTAATCCGTTTCAATTTTTAACTGTGTAAATGATGAAGCAATTGTGATCAAAAATGATGAAGATATTATTTATATATCTTCGTCCTGCAGGGGGTAACACGGGCGACGTCAGGATTTCGTCACTCGCACACGCGATTCACTCTTCGCCAATAAACGCTACGAGCTACAAACTCTGACAACTGGTATATAATCAACTGTGATAGTCTATATCGTTTTTGCAGGAAACCAAGCACTCCGTCCATCCCAACTTATATCAAATCATACCATTCATCGTTTGGGAGAGTGCCATATTCTCTGTATTACTCAAAACGATTGCTATGGTTATAACTACAGAGTGAGACCAAGCAATCTTTATAGAGCAAACTGTCAGTTGAGCAACAGCACGGTAAAGATGAACAAAACAAAAATGAAAAATGGGCGATGGTTTTTTTACGAAGACCGTTTGGTAAGAACCGAGTTATATAACTGCATTGTTTATAGAACAAAATAAAGGACGAAGAGTCTCACTCATTCCGCACAACTCATTTTACATTTCTCTGCATGCACCAAAGATTGAAGCAATATGTGAATTTACTATGAACAGATTTTCTTCTTTCTCATAATTATAGGTAACAGAAGGTAAGGAAAAAATACGCATTAAGAATTTGCATTTGCAGGTAATCCCATTGGAATAAACAATAGTTGAAAATAAAAATTTTTTCTTAGAGCATGCATATAACATTCTGACTAATGTCTTATCTATTTTTTCAACATATAAGAGGTTCAAAATATTTTTATTTTCTACACTTCAAGCAGATTACAAAGCACGTAACAAAGCAAAAATTTCGTTTTTAATCACGTTTTTCGCATTTGGAGTCCTTTTGGCAAATTGAACAATAGCAAAAAGTTTTAACACAGGTCGCTGTTCAAAGTAAAAAAATATGTGCAACTTTTTAAAAAAATGCAAATCCTAATCTGCATATACGTCGTCTGCATATATTTATGGTCGGAGGTAATTCATTTTCATGGTATTTTTCTTCCAATTTCTTCTTTCTTTTCATATGAAACTAAGTTTTATTATAAATTTTATTTCAGATGTCGATGAGTGTCGCAAAGGTACACACCAATGTAACACAAAGGCAAATTGTAGCAACACACCAGGTTCATATAACTGCCAGTGTCAAATTGGTTACGAAGGAAATGGAAAGAAATGCAACGGTACAATTATTTTTCATCTTTTAATTCTGCATCGCTGTTGTATATTTTTAGGGCAACTTAAGGCAATTTTCATAATCAATCATTCCGATCATCAGTCCATATTGAAGAAATATGTAAGATATTCAAACAAAAAACGGAACAAAAGCAGTCCGAAAAACCTGAGCATGGCAGATTCAGGTACCTGTCGATTTTATCCCAGTAATTATCATATATACACACTTGAATTTATTTCATAATAAGACAAGTTGACTCGTTGTTTAACGAAATTTTTCCTGACCCCCTAAATCAAAGAGTTTGGCAATCTAAACGACAACGGCTATCTATTGCGACGACAAAATATAATCATTTAAAATTTTAGAATACAAGCAAAAGTATTTGCTACTACAGGTGGTTTGATTTTTCACTTTAAGTCCCCTTTTTCTAAAACAGCTATACAAAGGAATAAATATTGAGAGCAAAGCTGCTTTAAGCACTGCACACTACATTAATTTCAAATTAACTGTTGCCACATGACCATGCAAATTAAGGGAAAAAGGTGGAACAGCGACCACGATATTGTGTAATATATTTTACATTTTTATCGTTGAAGATCGATATGCCATCGTTAATCGTTGGACCAAAAATATATTCCTTTACAAAAGAATTCCGTGTGGTAGAACTAAATATATGAATATTCCCTAACCCCCCCCCCCCTCCAATTATCGTTCTAGTTATATATACACCGCTGCTAGTCCAGGATCTTTGATAACTTGATTATACTGTTATATTGAATATTATTTTATAACGTTAAATATTGTTCGGTATAATTATATAATATTATACGAATGGCAAAACATATCTCCAAACGGCATATCAAAAATATTTGTGGAAAAAATAATTATTTCTCCTATATAAGGAAAAGTGATATTCCGACTCAATTAGCTCTATACTGAATTTTATATATTCTACAATTTTAGCATGCACCCATCATATATAACAAAACATGCACAAGTTAGCGTGGCACAACATGTAATTATACAACTCCCAATAATTTAAGAAGTCATGTTTGTCGACGTTCAAAATATCGTCAATTTTATCCATCTTTAACGACTGAAATTTTCAGGGAAACTCGAACAGTGGCGTAGCTAGCATCGATAATTGGCTGGGGGTGCATATATTCATGTTAACAGACTGTAAAGGCAATTGATTTGAAAATGAATTAATCCTGGGTATCACGAATATATGGATATGGCCGCCCTAATTATCGTTCTTGGCTCCGCACTGAGCTCGAGATGCCCAAGTGTGTTCCTAAGAAAGAATATTTCTATGATGGTCATATCGTGTAGAAAATTAAATATATTCTTTGAATTTTACTGATCTTGCTCATTTTAGGTACGTTACGATTCTCGTTACTATTCGTTGCGGGCGGGCATCGGCAAATATACAACTGTCAGATGTGGCTCGTAAATGCTCTAGCTATATTTTAGAAGCAATAACAAAAATGGAAATGTGCCCCCAACGCGTGTGATTTTGCGAGTGATTTTTGATCGCCAACGCTGTTGTCATGATACAATGCAAAGCTTAAGTGGCAGTCTCCCTAACGTTCAGCGGTCCGTCGAATTTCACGTCAGAAAAACAATTTCTCTGAAACTTGGCACATCAAAAGGGTCTGGTACAGAACTAATAAAAATGGATTTCTTTTTTAAAAATTTTTTTTTCGCTTTCCTAGAATCTCGAACTTTCTTGTGCCGAGCCGGCTCATTTGGTCATCCCTTTCAAGGCCGAAATTTCGCAATATTTAGGACTGCACCGTATCAAAACTAAACGCGCTGGCAAAGCGTTTTATTCGCCATTTGTTTGCCATTTATAAAACCATACAAATGTCAAATTCATTGATTGCTTAGTTGACAAGATGTCAGCCTTGAAAGCCACCCCTCTGTGCAGGTTGCGGAAGTGCACTAAATTATAACAAAGTTCGAGAGCAAAATTCGCGTTTGTTTGACCAAAATTGAAATAAAATATTGCATCCATATGCAGATGATAACTTTGTCTCCAAGGTTCTAAAGTCAAACCTTCGGGTATGCCGCTGTGTGCGAAGCAGCGAGAATGTCAATTTGGTCAAGTTTGCGCTTTATATACATAAAATAACACTTCGTAATCCGCACTGAAATTCATCAATTGCTCGTCTATAAAAACTGTTCCCGGCTCGAATTATTCCAAGAATTATTCCTTAAATTCACCTAAACAAAGATACATGAATGATCTACGCAAGTTTATATGAAAATAGATATAGAATATTGCGACAAAACCAAATTTTAGCTAGCTGTAGAGCTGTGCTTAGCTGTTCTGCAGAGGAAACCCCGCACAGTCATAAGCACCAGTGAAAAACCAGTGAAACAATTTATCTTTATATACGCGTAATGCGAACTCTGTTGCAACTCCAGAAAACAATGCGACTTTTGTGTTGCATAAAACCGAGTAAAATACTGAGGGCTTGCCACAGTCTGTGGCGTAACTAGCCCCACCGAAGTTTTTGATCAGTGTAATTACGGTTTTGTCAATATGATTACGAATTTTGTACTTGATTGTAAAATCCATGGTTTGTTTTGCTAGATGAATAAAAGCCACACTCGTAACCTTAATAATTTCAAACTAGGCTTGTTTATTTGGCCGCCATTCGCGCTCCGTCGCAAAGGCTCAAATGCTATGTTGCGTTCATCAGTTTATTTGATCGCGACATGCACCACCGTAAAAGTATCTAAGTAAATGCATCGGCGTAGCCGTCTTTGATCTAAAACAATAACAACCCGAGTTGTTTTTCTCGACCCTAATCCTGACATTCTCACCAAAATTTGGCTTGATACTGCTGCTCTAGAATATTCATATTATGAAAGAATGGGCTGCGAATGTGGAAAGCCTTTGAAGTTGGGTCTGGTTAGCTAATGTCTTGGAGTACACTGCATGTACAAGTTCCGGCCGGGAGCCTCTCTGCCAAGCCTGTCAGCGAGGACCTGGATTTCTGGGACGTGCAGCCTCGCGCCGTCCAGTTACAAAAGGAGGCGGACCCTTAGGCGGCTCTGTTCGAGTGCAACGAGGCCGGCTGTTCCCAGTCGTTCGACTCCTATGATGCCTTCCAGGATCATGTCAACTTTGGCCATCATATCTCTGTCAGCAAAAGCCAAGAGAGCACGTATGACAAGCTACGTCGTGAATGGGTGCTGAAGTTTTCTAGCATAACCGTTAACGAGGAAGCCCTGCAGCATCAGCCCTCCGCGTCAAGCGACGTGATGACTGTATCGGAACCCCTCAAGGCCGGATGGGCCTTACAGAAACCCAGAGGTAGTGGGACCCGATTTTCTGAACGCGTTAAACAATATCTTCAGTCCTGTTTTGACGTCGGCGTGCGAACAGGAAGGAAGGCAGATCCAGCCCAGGTGTCAGTGGACATGAGGAATGTCAAGACTGCAGACGGGCAGCGGGCATTTTCACGAGAGGAGTGGCTCACGAAGGTCCAGATCCAAGGGTTTTTCTCCCGCCTAGCCGCCGCGCAAAAAAAGAGAACGACGGGTGAGAGTTCCGTTAGGGCATATCCTGCAGACGAAGGAGACGAGGAGTTGCTTCAGGAAGAGCTGGCCAGACTGGAGGAGAAGAATAGGGAGAAAGAAGTACATGAAGCTCTCTCCCAAATAGCATTGGAGCATCTCATCCAATATGAAGACCATGACATTTGCAGTGTGTCTAAGGCAGGGGCATTGATGCAATTTACTGTAAAGCAGCTTAGAGCCGAATGTGATTATTTCGAGCTGCCACGCAAATCTGGAGACAGAAAATCCACTTTAATTGGTCAGGTCAACAATATGGTGAAGGAATGCGGCTGTTGAAAATAAGCACGTAGATCAAAATTCACGTAGTTTATAGTGTGCTCAATTTCCCCTACCTGTTTACTGTTACATCTTTGACTACGGTAGTTGAAAACCCAAGAACAGTCAAGGCAGTAATTAATTCAACGTCTCTGTGTGACCCCTGATGAGCTTTGTGTAACGTATGTAATACTCTATTCTCGAACCCAGCACCCCCCCCCCCTGCTCCTGACGCATGCGTAGAAGAAAAATTTAAAATGACAACTAACAAACAAATCTTGGTGTTATTTAGTTAGATCAGCCTTTGGAAAACCAGATAAAGCTCATTTTAAGTTACGCATGCGCACCGTATCAGTCAATCAACGAAGGTCCTCGAATGGCTGTTACCAGAGGCTCCCCGGGGGGACTGAGGAGCGGGGAAGCTCTGGGCTTGAGAATGGCAAAACTGCATCCTGCGCCTGCGTGGCATTTTTTATTTTCTTCCTAGTTTCTGGGGAAGATTGCTGCAGAGCCCAATATTTCACATACAATAAAGCCACCCGATAAAAAATAGGTACGCTTGGCGTACATGCATCTGCGAGAAAGCCGCCATATTTGTTTTACTGCCTATTCGCAGGCGTACAGCCCTAATTAGTCGATCTGAGGGTTTAACACACACACAACTCGATAGAATAGTATCTAGCGCTACGCGCTGATACAAAGAGGCGCCTTGCATTGCCACAAAATGATTTACCCTCTCCTAGACCCTTTCAAATTGCCACGCCTAAAATACGTACTGTACAATATAATAGTATGTATAGTTAAGAAAAAGATATGAATAGTGAATTAATCATTCATCGTACGACATAAAATACATACGACCAAGTATAATTTGGACATGTGTGGTTTAGGGCGTACAGCTCGTAGAAAGAACCGAGAGATTGCCAACCTTTTTAAAGGGACGGTTGCTTTTTTAGGAAATTTTTCTACGACATAAGCAGCCAACCTATGTAGAATTGTCGACCACCTGTAGAGGACTTCTAGACAAAAAAAGCGCAGAGTGGTCAAATATATCAGGCGAGCGGTGAGGCAAACAAGGACAACGGGGTTCATACTAGCCTCCCAGCAACTGTTTCTTATAGCGTCAGTCACGCAACGCTTCACTTTAAAACCTCAACGATCTCGCATTACAAATCCTTTAACACTGACTAGAAGTTATTTCTGGCTGTTACTGTTTGCTTGATGAAGTTAGTTAATTGTACATATATAGCCGACAGTTTTCTCATTTCAAAATTTAGGTCTTTTGGATATTTTTAGGTGTTATTTTTTTAATAGAGAATGGCGGCTTTAATACGCAAACCAATTTTACCCCGCGGTTCTATGCAAGAGAATATGGGATCGCATTTCCCATGAATTGTTTTGGTATCTATACTAAATATTCAGAGTTTATTCAACCAACATGAAAGAGATCAAAAAGTATAATTCATTTTGCTCTTCCTGTCTAACGGCGCCCTTATGACTGTGCGGGGTTTCCTCTGCAGAACAGCTCTACAGCTAGCTAAAATTTGGTTTTGTCGCAATATTCTAAATCTATTTTCATATAAACTTGCGTAGATCATTCATGTATCTTTGTTTAGGTGAATTTAAGGAATAATTCTTGGAATAATTCGAGCCGGGAACAGTTCTTATAGACGAGCAATTGATGAATTTCAGTGCGGATTACGAAGTGTTATTTTATGTATATAAAGCGCAAACTTGACCAAATTGACATTCTCGCTGATTCGCACACAGCGGCATACCCGAAGGTTTGACTTTAGAACCTTGGAGATAAAGTTATCATCTGCATATGGATGCAATTTTTTATTTCAATTTTGGTCAAACAAACGCGAATTTTGCTCCCGAACTTTGTTATAATTTAGTGCACTTCCGTAACCTGCACAGAGGGGTGATTTTCAAGGCTGACATCTTGTCAACTAAGCACTCAATGAATTTGACATTTTTATGTTTTTATAAGTAAAGATGAATCAAACAAATGGCGAATAAAACGCTTTGCCGGCGCGTTTAGTTTTGATACGGTGCAGTCCTAAATATTGCGAAATTTCGGCCTTGAAAGGGATGACCAAATGAACCGGCTCGGCACAAGAAAGTTCGAGCTTCTAGGAAAGCGAAAAAAAAATTTCCACAAAACTATTCCATTTTTATTGGTTCTGTACCAAACCCTTTTGATGTGCCTAGTTTCAAAGAAATTGTTTTTCTGACGCGAAATTCGACGGACCGCTGTTAGGGCGACTGCCACTTAAATATGAAATATTCAAAATATTTTATAAGTATTCAAACAAAGTAGCGTCGCCAGCATCGATAAGGGGGTCATATTTTATATTGCTAACTACTATATATTTTTTATTATTATTGTGTTTCTTTATAATCGGGCTGTATCTATATTAGATATTGCCTCTATTACAAACTGCCATGTTGTCTTTTAATCTGAATTTTAATCATTGAATTGAGCGACACAGGTTTTGAAATTAATAATGAACTGAAAACTGAACTGCATGCATGAGCTCACAAAGCTCACTGCTTATAACGGCCTATATTTCTGGGCATGTTAAATTGTAAGCAGTGTATATTTATAGCTTCGTACTAGCTACATGAAAAGCGTGTTCGATCGCAATTAAATCAGGAAACCTTGGTCACGGTGATACTTTTAAATATGCATTCAAAGCTTTTGAAAATCAAACCTTAAAAATGCATGTATTTGATTAGTATCGTTTTCAACATTGGATAGGGATTAGGAGTGGGATTAACCAGTGGCGTAGCCAGCCCGACAATTTAGTCATGCTGTGCTAATATTTTGGTGTTCATCGACTATGAAAACAATGAATTTCTAAAGAAATGAATAATGATAATAACATAAAATTTGCATAGCATGACTAAATCGTCACGCTGGCTACGCCACTGGGATGAACATTTTGAAAACAAACATTCAGCAATTTATGTTGAGAGATAAGGAGTTTTATATGAGTAAACTTTGTGAAATAAAAAACAAAACATGCAATATACTGATATTTTTGAAATATTCTCAGATTACATAATACTGCCACAAAAAGAAACTATCAGGGGCCGGTTGTCCAAAAGGCGTTTAGATTAAAATCTGGATAAGCTAAAGCTTTAAAATACTTAATGGTACTTAATGATATAACGAGCAATTTGATTAACTACCGCGCGTGCATTGTGAGGATATAATGCACGCTTCTGGCTTTTGAAGTTTTTGTTGCTAAGCAACATCTTAAATAACATGTACGGAGAATTTCATTATTGATCAAATAAATAAATTTTGTTGTTGCCCTATAATTTCTTCTTATATTATAAAATAATTAAAAACGCTCGTCGCGTGCCTTTATGGTGTAATAATGCACTCGGGGAAATGTTGGAAGAATACTCGAGAAGCTTGTAAAACACAAGGCTACGCCTCGTGTTTTACAAGCTTCTCTCGTATTCTCCCAACATTCCCCCATCGTGCATTATTACACCATAAAGGCACGCGACTCGTTTTTTAATTCTTAACTCATAGATCTTGTGAATGACTGAAACTGCACAAAAAATAATATGCATTTGATATATACTTCCATTGACAATTAAACTGATTATATTGAAATATTTCAGCTCATTTGCCCAATAAAAATATAATTTTGTCCTCCATTTTGAACGTATCTACCGTGTTACTTATCAACACATTTTATGGCATTTTTATAGCAGTAAACAGAATTTATATATTTATTTTTTCGGGTCTGATATGCACGTTTTTAACAAATCAAATAGAGGTTTTTTATAGTGGCTGTCTTCGTGATCAACTTGAAATTCCGACAAGGAACATGCATATAAAAGGAAGAACTTTGAAGTTGACCACAAAGATAACCGCCATATTACTTTCCCTCTTTGTATATCTAAAGAACCGTAATTAGAGCACTTAATTTGAGGGGCGTTCTTGTATTCATGTATATTTTCATATCAAAGGGACACGTACTGGCGTTCAAAAGAAGTCGTTCAGGCATGAATAAGACGAAAAAGTGAATAACATGACCCCCTTTCAATTAAGTTATGTAGCTATATATATATATATTATTATATATATATATTATATATATATATATTATTATATATTATATATATATTATATATATATTTTTATATATATAATATATTATATATATATACAGGTGCGCTCAAAAGTTATTAGACACACAGTTTTTTGATTATTTTTTTGTCTGGTGAGGATTTGGTCGGATAATAACAACTTGTTTTAGCACATAATTTCAAATAAAATATTTTAGTATTCAAAAGTTTATGCTTTAATACAACATTTACGAGCTACATACTATATAGCCTTGTCATTTATGCAAATTGCACAATTATCAGTAGCACATCACACATCACACAACAACCTTTTTCACGCCAAATCAGAACTTGGTATGCCATCCTTTGGCCTGAATAACTGCGTCTATACGACTGGGCATTGATTCTATGTATTTAATCAGTTTATCGTTGGGATAGTTATTCCAAATTTGCTCAATTTTCTCGAACAAATCATTTGCATTAGAAGGAAGAGGTTCGTCCAAAAGTACTTGTTCTATTGCCCACTAAATATTCTCCAATGGATTTAAGTCAGGTGATTGGGCAGGATGGTCCAGCAAGTCATAGTTATTTCGCTCAAGGAACATTAGATTCTTCTTAGCTGTATGCACGGAGGCATTGTCTTGCATAAAAACGAAAGACTGCCGGCCACCTTGGAGTTTCATAGTGGGCGCCAAAATCAGGGGCGGATCTAGGAATTTTCTTACCCTAGTCAAAAATTTTCGGTCCGATTACCGCAGGTACATTTCTCCCGATTATTTTTTCGGAACGATTCGTGGGCGGGAGGGGGTGCGCATTTTGTTTTTAAAACAAAATTATTCATAATACATATTACAGATCATATTACACCACACTATACGACAAACTATGCTTTTAAAAGCTTTAAACTCCGACTTTCATGTTTTGGCAAAGAAATTTGTAAATCTGTGTGCTAAACTGGTTTGTTAGATAAAAATGCTGACAGGAAAGCTTCGGTTGATGTAAATATTACATGATATGAAATTATAATCAGTTCTAAATGACCTTTTGGTCTGACCGGGAACCGCTAATATATGCAAATACAATAACAAACCTGGCTCATACATTTATAGTGCCACAAAACATATTGAGTTCATTATTATTGTAATGTATTGCTTATGTGAAAATCAGCAGAATTATTTACCTTAATGCTGTACACTTCTTACGAACAAGGGAAATTTCTCGGCAGCATGTTGTTTGTGTCGTAAATAGCGGCAACAAGCTCTTCGGATGACTTTGCATTTGCCGCGTAAATTTCTTTCGAAAGATCTGCCTTTTGCGAATCGAATCGCAGACCTGATTGTCTCGTACTCGTAGACTGGCATTATCAATTCGCATGAGCAATCGTATTCGATAAAATATCTTCAGCAAATTTTGAAACTTTGCGAACTAAAATTTTATTATTATTTCTATTGACTGAAGTTGACTAGATTACCCCACGCAGCGAACTAGTCAAACGCATCAAGCCAATCAGAAGCCAGATCTTTTCTTTAAACAGCCAATCAGAACGCAAGAATATTACGCAATTTAGTCAACCCCCCGCAAACTTTAGTCAAAATGCGAATTGACCAATCAAATGGCTTGAATCTGCCCCAGATTAGTCAAAATTCACGCAGTCATCCGCTTTTTTGACTAATCTGCACGCTGGCTCAAGCAATGCATGAGATATATAACTGGACTTACTGGAGAGCATTTGAAAATTAATATGTGGACTTCTGACGCTGTATGGGATATTAAAAATGGAGTACTTGGAATTTTCTGAATTATTTTATCTGTGCAATTTTTACCCTAGTCGCGTGACTAGTTTGACTACCCCTAGATCCGCCCCTGCGGCGCCATTTAAATTGGTGACGTAGTATGCGATAATAGGCTTCAGCATCTACTTTTCCTTCCAACCTTTTTATTTTGCCCATATACCAGCCCCGCTAACACAGTCCCAAACCATGATACTTTCACCTCCGTGTTTGACAGTGAGTTTAAGACATTTGCGTTGGAACTTTTCGCCAGGTCGCCGCCGCACATATATACACTTTACCACAATTGGGAAAAAAGATTAAATGTACTTTCGTCAGACCACATAACTTTTAACCACTGATCAGCTGTCCAATGTCTTTTCGCTAACGCATATTTTAGACGGGCCAGCACATTGACTTAACTTATCAATGGTTTCTTTCTTGCTACTTGTCCATTCATATTACCTTCTTTCAAACGTCTCTTTATTTTGTTGATACAGACACTCGTGTGCCTTCTGCTATTAGGTCTCGTCTGTGCTGGGGAGCTGTTTTAAATCTATCGCGCTCGCTGGCAAGCACGAGTGCTCTTTTGAATACTAAAATATTTTATTTCAAATTCTGTGTTAAAATAAGCTGTTATTATCCGACCAAATCCTCACCAGACAAAAAAATAATCAAAAAAATGTGTGCCCAATAACTTTTGAGCGCACCTGTATATATATATATATATATATTATAATATATATATATATTAATATTATATATATATTATATTATATATATATTATATATATAATAATATATAAATATTATATATATATATATAATATTATTATATTATATATATATTATATATATATATATATATATATATATATATATATATATATATATATATGTGTGTGTGTGTGTATGTTTTTTTAAAAAAAGTACCTCTTGGAGAACAGAGGAATATATATTTTTTTAACGCTAGTTCCTGCCTTGATTGCTCTGCATTACAAAATAATAATGAATAGCTACATGATGCTAATGATGTTCTCAACTTCAATATACCTTGATTATTATTCTAGATGTCGACGAATGTGAAAAAGATCGCACAAATGTGACAAAAATGCAAAATGCACCAACACTCCAGGCTCATTCAACTGTCAGTGTCAACCTGGTTACAGAGGAGGGACGGATATGCGAAGGTAGCTAAAATTGTTTTTAGTTGTAAAATAAAAAACAAAACATGGCACTATACTGATATTTTTGAAATATTCTGAGATTACATTACTGCCACAAAAAGAAACTACGCTATTTATCGTAGTATTTGCACAGGTTAGTTCAGGGCCGGTTGTCCAAAAGGCGTTTAGATTAAAACTGGATAAGCTAAAGCTTAAAAATACTCTCATAGATCTTGTGAATAAGGCGAAAAATGAATAACATACGCCCCCCTCCAATTAAGTTATGTAGC
>NW_021163964.1:0-16271 GCF_004324835.1 Dendronephthya gigantea | reverse complement strand
TGAGTTATCAATCATGATGCTAAAAGATGTCCAGGAATCATAAATATTATTAAGCTTTTAAAATTGCCTTTGAACGATATACGTAAAAACTGTGCAGCCTCCTTCGTCATCCCTCTCAGAAGATTTTGAGCAAGTGTCAAGTATAACAAACAAAATATTAACATTTTAACCCCGCCAGACTTATTCAATATATGCCATGATTACCATGTAGGATTCAAGATTATTCAAAATTTTAAAAGAAGAATTATAGTAACATCTTTGATATGTTTATTCATATCACCTTTGTGATGTATGTTGTGATCTTTTCACTTCATCTATATCTTCCCTAATAAGTATAAGAAATATTACACCAAAGAAAACTGAGTTATCAATCATGATGCTAAAAGCTGTCCAGGATCATAATATTATTACAGCTTTTAAAGCAGTCTTTGAACTATATACGTAAAAACTTAGCCTCCTTCGTCTCCCTCTCATAAGATTTTAGCAAGTATCAAGTATAACAAAGAAATTATTCTTATTTAACCCCGAAAGACTTATTCAATATATGCCATGATTAGCCATTAAGATTCAAGCATTATTCAAAATTTTAAAAGTAGAATTATAGTAACATCTTTGATATGTTGATTCATATCACCTTTGTGATGTATGTTGTGATCTTTTCACTTCGTCTATATCTTCAATAATAGTATAAGAAATATTACACCAAGAGAAAACTGAGTTATCAATCATGATGCTAAAAGCTGTCTAAGCGTCATAATATTATTACAGCTTTTAAAATTGCCTTTGAACGATATACGTAAAAACTGTGCAGCCTCCTTCGTCATCCCTCTCAGAAGATTTTCAGCAAGTGTCAAGTATAACAAACAAAATATTAACATTTTAACCCGCAGACTTATTCAATATATGCCATGATTAGCCATGTAAGGATTCAAGATTATTCAAAATTTTAAAAGAGAATTATAGTAACATCTTTGATATGTTGATTCATATCACCTTTGTGATGTATGTTGTGATCTTTTCACTTCGTCTATATCTTCCTAATAAGTATAAGAAATATTACACCAAAAGAAAACTGAGTTATCAATCATGATCTAAAAGCTGTCCAAGAGTCATAATATTATTACAGCTTTTAAAATTGCCTTTGAACGATATACGTAAAAACTGTGCAGCCTCCTTCGTCTTCCCTCTCACAAGATTTTAGCAAGTGTTAAGTATAACAAACAAATTATTCACATTTTAACCTCCAAGACTTATTCAATATATGCCATGATTAGCCATCTAAGATTCAAGCATTATTCAAAATTTTAAAAGTAGAATTATAGTAATATCTTTGATATGTTGATTCATATCACCTTTGTTATGTATGTTGTGATCTTTTCACTTCGTCTATATCTTCAATAATGAGTATAAGAAATATTACACCAAGAGAAAACTGAGTTATCAATCATGATGCTAAAAGCTGTCCAAGAGTCATAATTTATTACAGCTTTTAAAGCTGCTTTGAACGATATACGTAAAAACTGTGCAGCCTCCTTCGTCATCCCTCTCAGAAGATTTTGTGCAAGTGTCAAGTATAACAAAGAAATTATTAACATTTTAACCCGCAAGACTTATTCAATATATGCCATGATTAGCCATGTAAGATTCAAGCATTATTCAAAATTTTAAAAGTAGAATTATAGTAACATCTTGATATGTTGATTCATATCACCTTTGTGATGTATGTTGTGATCTTTTCACTTCGTCTATATCTTCGCTAATAGTATAAGAAATATTACACCAAAAGAAAACTGAGTTATCAATCATGATGCTAAAAGCTGTCCAGGAATGATAATATTATTACAGCTTTTAAAGCTGTCTTTGAACTATATACGTAAAAACTTGCAGCCTCCTTTCGGCTTCCCTCTCAGAAGATTTTCAGCAAGTATAAGTATAACAAAGAATTATTCTTTTAACCCGAAAGACTTATTCAATATATGCCATGATTAGCCATGTAAGATTCAAGCATTATTCAAAATTTTAAAAGTAGAATTATAGTAACATCTTTGATATGTTGATTCTTATCACCTTTGTGATGTATGTTGTGATCTTTTCACTTCGTCTATATCTTCAATAATGAGTATAAGAAATATTACACCAAGAGAAAACTGAGTTATCAATCATGATGCTAAAAGATGTCCAGGAATCATAATATTATTACAGCTTTTAAAATTGCCTTTGAACGATATACGTAAAAACTGTGCAGCCTCCTTCGTCATCCCTCAGAAGATTTTGAGCAAATGACAAGTATAACTAAGAAATTATTAACATTTTAACCCTGCCAGACTTATTCAATATATGCCATGATTAGCCATGTAGGATTCAAGCATTATTCAAAATTTTAAAAGAAGAATTATAGTAACATCTTTGATATGTTTATTCATATCACCTTTGTGATGTATGTTGTGATCTTTTCACTTCTCTATATCTTCGCTAATAAGTATAAGAAATATTACACCAAAGAAAACTGAGTTATCAATCATGATGCTAAAAGCTGTCCAGGAATCATAATATTATTACAGCTTTTAAAGCAGCTTTGAACTATATACGTAAAAACTGTGCAGCCTCCTTTCGTCTTCCCTCTCAGAAGATTTTCAGCAAGTATCAAGTATAACAAAGAAATTATTCTTATTTAACCCCGAAAGACTTATTCAATATATGCTATGATTAGCCATCTAAGATTCAAGCATTTTCAAAATTTTAAAAGTAGAATTAGTAACATCTTTGATATGTTGATTCATATCACCTTTGTGATGTATGTTGTGATCTTTTCACTTCGTCTATATCTTCAATAATAAGTATAAGAAATTACACCAAGAGAAAACTGAGTTATCAATCATGATCCTAAAAGCTGTCCAAGAGTCATAATATTATTACAGCTTTTAAAATTGCCTTTGAACGATATACGTAAAAACTGTGCAGCCTCCTTCGTCAGCCCTCTCAGAAGATTTTGAGCAAGTGTTAAGTATAACAAGAAATTATTCACATTTTAACCTGCAAGAATTATTCAATATACGCTATGATTAGCCATGTAAGGTTCAAGCAATATTCAAAATTTTAAAAGTAAAATTATAGTAACATCTTTGATATGTTGATTCATATCACCTTTGTGATGTATGTTGTGATCTTTTCACTTCGTCTATACCTTCAATAATAAGTATAAGAAATATTACACAAAGAGAAAACTGAGTTATCAATCATGATGCTAAAAGCTGTCCAAGAGTCATAATATTATTACAGCTTTTAAAGCTGCCTTTTAACTATATACGTAAAAACTGTGCAGCCTCCTTCGTCTTCCCTCTCACAAGATTTTGAGCAAGTGTTAAGTATAACAAAGAAATTATTCACATTTTAACCTTGCAAGAATTATTCAATATACGCTATGATTAGCCATGTAAGGTTCAAGCATTATTCAAAATTTTAAAAGTAAAATGATAGTAACATCTTTGATATGTTGATTGATATCACCTTTGTGATGTATGTTGTGATCTTTTCACTTCGTCTATATCTTCAATAATAAGTATAAAAATATTACACCAGAGAAAACTGAGTTATCAATCATGATGCTAAAACTGTCCAAGAGTCATAATATTATTACAGCTTTTAAAGCTGCCTTTTAACTATATACGTAAAAACTGTGCAGCCTCCTTCGTCTTCCCTCTCACAAGATTTTGAGCAAGTGTTAAGTATAACAAAGAAATTATTCACATTTTAACCTTGCAAGAATTATTCAATATTTACGCTATGATTAGCCATGTAAGGTTCAAGCATTATTCAAAATTTTAAAAGTAAAATTATAGTAACATCTTTGATATGTTGATTCATATCACCTTTGTGATGTATGTTGTGATCTTTTCACTTCCTCTATATCTTCAATAATAAGTATAAGAAATATTACAAAAAGGAAAAAACTGAGTTATCAATCATGATGCTAAAAGCTGTCCAAGAGTCATAATATTATTACAGCTTTTAAAATGCCTTTAAACGACATACGTAAAAACTGTGCAGCCTCCTTCGTCTTCCCTCTCACAAGATTTTGAGCAAGTGTTAAGTATAACAAAGAAATTATTCACATTTTAACCTTGCAAGAATTATTCAATATACGCTATGATTAGCCATGTAAGGTTCAAGCATTATTCAAAATTTTAAAAGTAGAATTATAGTAACATCTTGCATATGTTGATTCATATCACCTTTGTGATGTATGTTGTGATCTTTTCACTTCGTCTATATCTTCAATAATGAGTATAAGAAATATTACACCAAGAGAAACCTGAGTTATCAATCATGATGCTAAAAGATGTCCAGGAATCATAATATTATTACAGCTTTTAAAATTGCCTTTGAACGATATACGTAAAAACTGTGCAGCCTCCTTTGTCATCCCTCTCAGAATATTTTGAGCAAGTGTCAAGTATAACAAAGAAATTATTAACATTTTAACCCCGCCAGACTTATTCATCAATATATGCCATGATTAGCCATGTAGGATTCAAGCATTATTCAAAATTTTAAAAGAAGAATTATAGTAACATCTTTGATATGTTGATTCTTATCACCTTTGTGATGTATGTTGTGATCTTTTCACTTCGTCTATATCTTCAATAATGAGTATAAGAAATATTATACCAAGAGAAAACTTAGTTATCAATAATGATGCTAAAAGCTGTCGAAGAGTCATAATATTATTACAGCTTTTAAAGCTGCTTTGAACGATATATGTAAAAACTGTGCAGCGTCCTTCGTCATCCCTCTCAGAAGATTTTGTGCAAGTGTCAAGTATAACAAAGAAATTATTAACATTTTACACCCGCAAGACTTATTCAATATATGCCATGATTAGCCAAGTAAGATTCAAGCATTATTCAAAATTTTAAAGGAAGAATTATAGTAACATCTTGCATATGTTTATTCATATCACCTTTGTGATGTATGTTGTGATCTTTTCACTTCGTCTATATCTTCAATAATAAGTATAAGAAATATTACACCAAGAGAAAACTGAGTTATCAATCATGATCCTAAAAGCTGTCCAAGAGTCATAATATTATAACAGCCTTTAAAATTGCCTTTGAACGATATACGTAAAAACTGTGCAGCCTCCTTTCGTCTTCCCTCTCAGAAATTTTCAGCAAGTATCAAGTATGACAAAGAAATTATTCTTATTTTAACCCCGAAAGACTTATTCAATATATGCCATGATTAGCCATCTAAGATTCAAGCATTATTCAAAATTTTAAAAGTAAAATTATAGTAACATCTTTGATATGTTCATTGATATCACCTTTGTGATGTATGTTGTGATCTTTTGACTTCGTCTATATCTTCGCTAATAAGTATAAAAAATATTACACACAGAGAAAACTGAGTTAATAATTATGACGCTAAAAGCTGTCTAGGAGTCATGATATTATTACAGCTTTTAAAGCTGTCTTTGAACGATATACGTAAAAACTGTGCAGCCTCCTTCGTCATCCCTCTCACAAGATTTTGAGCAAGTGTTAAGTATAACAAAGAAATTATTCACATTTTAACCTTGCAAGACTTATTCAATATATGCCATAAATAGCCATGTAAGATTTAAGCATTTCTCAAAATTTTAAAAATACAACTATAGTAACATCTTGGATATGTTGATTCATATCACCTTTGTGATGTATGTTGTGATCTTTTAACTTCGTCTATACCTTCAATAATAAGTATAAGAAATATTACACAAAGAGAAAACTGAGTTATCAATCATGATGCTAAAAGCTGTCCAAGAGTCATAATATTATTACAGCTTTTAAAGCTGCCTTTTAACTATATACCTAAAAACTGTGCAACCTCCTTCGTCTTCCCTCTCACAAGATTTTGAGCAAGTGTTAAGTATAACAAAGAAATTATTCACATTTTAACCTTGCAAGAATTATTCAATATACGCTATGATTAGCCATGTAGGTTCAAGCATTATTCAAAATTTTAAAAGTAAAATTATAGTAACATCTTTGATATGTTGATTGATATCACCTTTGTGATGTATGTTGTGATCTTTTCACTTCGTCTATATCTTCAATAATAAGTATAACAAATATTACACCAAGAGAAAACTGAGTTATCAATCATGATGCTAAATACTGTCCAAGAGTCATAATATTATTACAGCTTTTAAAGCTGCTTTTTAACTATATACCAAAAACTGTGCAACCTCCTTCGTCTTCCCTCTCACAAGAGTTTGAGCAAGTGTTAAGTATAACAAAGAAATTATTCACATTTTAACCTCGCAAGAATTATTCAATATACGCTATGATTAGCCAAGTAAGGTTCAAGCATTATTCAATTATTAAAAGTAGATTTATAGTAACATCTTTGATATGTTGATTCATATCACCTTTGTGATGTATGTTGTGATCTTTTCACTTCGTCTATATGTTCGCTAATAAGTATAAAAAATATTACACAAACAGAAAACTGAGTTATCAATCATGATGCTAAAAGCTGTCCAAGAGTCATAATATTATTATAGCTTTTAAAGCTGCCTTTTAACTATATACGTAAAAACTGTGCAGCCTCCTTTCGTCATCCCTCTCAGAAGATTTGAGCAAGTGTCAAGTATAACAAAGTAATGATGTAAATTTTAACCCGCAAGAATTATTCAATATACGCTAAGATTAGCCATTTAAGTTTCAAGCATTATTCAAAATTTTAAAAGTAGAATTATAGTAACATCTTTGATATGTTGATTCATATCACCTTTGTGATGTATGTTGTGATCTTTTCGCTTCTTGTATATCTTCAATAATAAGTATAAGAAATATTACACCAAGAGAAAACTGAGTTATCAATCATGATGCTAAAAGCTGTCAAAGAGTCATAATATTATTACAGCTTTTAAAGCTGTCTTTTAACTATATATACCTAAAAACTGTGCAGCCTCTTTCGTCTTCCCTCTCAGAAGATTTTGAGCAAGTGTTAAGTATAACAAAGAAATTATTCACATTTTAACCGCAAAATTATTCAATATACGCTATGATTGTAAGGTTCAAGCATTATTCAAAATTTTAAAAGTAGAATTATAGTAACATCTGTGATATGTTGATTCATATCACCTTTGTGATGTATGTTGTGATCTTTTCACTTCGTCTATATCTTCAATAATAAGTATAAGAAATATTACACAAGAGAAAACTGAGTTATCAATCATGATGCTAAAAGCATTCCAAGATCGAGTCATAATATTATTACAGCTTTTAAGGCTGTCTTTGAACGATATACGTAAAAACTGTGCAGCCTCCTTCGTCATCCCTCTCAGAAGATTTTGAGCAAGTGTCAAGTATAACAAAGAATGATTAAATTTTAACCCACAAGAATTCAATATACGCTATGATTAGCCCTTAAGATTCTAAGCATTATTCAAATTTTAAAAGTAGAATATAGTAACATCTTTGATATGTTATTCATATCACCTTTGTGATGTATGTTGTGATCTTTTCACTTCGTCTATATCTTCAATAATAAGTATAAGAAATATTACACAAGAGAAAACTGAGTTATCAATCATGATGCTAAAAGCTGTCCAAGAGTCATAATATTATTACAGCTTTTAAAGCTGCCTTCTAACGATATACGTAAAAACTTTGCAACCTCCTTCGTCTTCCCTCTCACAAGATTTTGAGCAAGTGTTAAGTATAACAAAGAAATTATTCACATTTTAACCTTGCAAGAATTATTCAATATACGCTATGATTAGCCATGTAAGGTTCAAGCATTATTCAAAATTTTAAAAGTAAAATTATAGTAACATCTTTGATATGTTGATTGATATCACCTTTGTGATGTATGTTGTGATCTTTTCACTTCGTCTATATCTTCAATAATGAGTATAAGAAATATTACACCAAGAGAAAACTGAGTTATCAATCATGATGCTAAAAGCTGTCTAAGCGTCATAATATTATTACAGCTTTTAAAGCTGCTTTGAACGATATACGTAAAAACTGTGCAGCCTCCTTCGTCATCCCTCTCAGAAGATTTTGTGCAAGTGTCAAGTATAACAAAGAAATTATTAACATTTTACACCCGCAAGACTTATTCAATATATGCCATGATTAGCCATGTAAGATTCAAGCATTATTCAAAATTTTAAAAGTAAAATTATAGTAACATCTTGCATATGTTGATTCATATCACCTTAGTGATGTATGTTGTGATCTTTTCACTTCGTCTATATCTTCGCTAATAGGTATAAGAAATATTACACCAAGAGAAAACTGAGTTATCAATCATGATGCTAAAAGATGTCCAGGAATCATAATATTATTACAGCTTTTAAAATTGCCTTTGAACGATATATGTAAAAACTGTGCAGCCTCCTTCGTTATCCCTCTCAGAATATTTTGAGCAAGTGTCAAGTATAACAAAGAAATTATTAACATTTTAACCCCGCCAGACTTATTCATCAATATATGCCATGATTAGCCATGTAGGATTCAAGCATTATTCAAAATTTTAAAAGAAGAATTATAGTAACATCTTTCATATGTTTATTCATATCACCTTTGTGATGTATGTTGTGATCTTTTCACTTCGTGTATATCTTCAATAATAAGTATAAGAAATATTACACCAAGAGAAAACTGAGTTATCAATCATGATGCTAAAAGATGTCCAGGAATCATAATATTATTACAGCTTTTAAAATTGCCTTTGAACGATATACGTAAAAACTGTGCAGCCTCTTTCTTCATCCCTCTCAGAAGATTTTGAGCAAGTGTCAAGTATAACAAACAAAAAAATTAACATTTTAACCCCGCCAGACTTATTCAATATATGCCATGATTAGCCATGTAGGATTCAAGCATTATTCAAAATTTTAAAAGAAGAATTATAGTAACATCTTTGATATGTTTATTCATATCACCTTATTGATGTATGTTGTGATCTTTTCACTTCATCTATATCTTCGCTAATAAGTATAAGAAATATTACACCAAAAGAAAACTGAGTTATCAATCATGATGCTAAAAGCTGTCCAGGAATCAATATTATTACAGCTTTTAAAGCTGTCTTTGAACTATATACGTAAAAACTTTAAAGCCTCCTTTCGTCTTCCCTCTCAGACAATTTTTAGCAAGTATCAAGTATGACAAAGAAATTATTCTTATTTTAACCCCGAAAGACTTATTCAATATATGCCATGATTAGCCATCTAAGATTCAAGCATTATTCAAAATTTTAAAAGTAAAATTATAGTAACATCTTTGATATGTTGATTGATATCACCTTTGTGATATATGTTGTGATCTTTTCACTTCGTCTATATCTTCGCTAATAAGTATAAAAAATATTACACACAGAGAAAACTGAGTTAACAATTATGATGCTAAAAGCTGTCTAGGAGTCATGATATTATTACAGCTTTTAAAGCTGTCTTTGAACGATTTACGTAAAAACTGTGCAGCCTCCTTCGTCATCCCTCTCAGAAGATTTGAGCAAGTGTCAAGTATAACAAAGAAATTATTAACATTTTAACGCCGCAAGACCTATTCAATATATGCCATAATTAGCCATGTAAGATTTAAGCATTTCTCAAAATTTTAAAAGTACAACTATAGTAACATCTTGGATATGTTGGTTCATATCACCTTTGTGATGTATGTTCTGATCTTTTCACTTTGTCTATATCTTCGCTAATAAGTATAAAAAATATTACACAAAGAGAAAACTGAGTTATCAATCATGATGCTAAAAGCTGTCCAAGAGTCATAATATTATTATAGCTTTTAAAGCTGCCTTTTAACTATATACGTAAAAACTGTGCATCCTCCTTTCGTCATCCCTCTCAGAAAATTTGAGCAAGTGTCAAGTATAACAAAGTAATGATGTAATTTTAACCCCCGCAAGAATTATTCAATGTACGCTAAGATTAGCCATTTAAGATCAAGCATTATTCAAAATTTTAAAAGTAGAATTATAGTAACATCTGTGATATGTTGGTTCATATCACCTTTGTGATGTATGTTGTGATCTTTTCACTTCGTCTATATCTTCAATAATAAGTATAACAAGTATTACACCAAGAGAAAACTGAGTTATCAATCATGATGCTAAAAGCTGTCGAAGAGTCATAATATTATTACAGCTTTTAAAGCTCCCTTTTAACTATATAGCTAAAAACTGTGCAGCCTCCTTCGTCTTCCCTCTCACAAGATTTTGAGCAAGTGTTAAGTATAACAAAGAAATTATTCACATTTTAACCTCGCAAGAATTATTCAATATACGCTATGATTAGCCAAGTAAGGTTCAAGCTTTATTCAAAATTTTAAAAGTAGAATTATAGTAACATCTTTGATATGTTGATTCATATCACCTTTGTGATGTATGTTGTGATCTTTTCACTTCGTCTATATCTTCAATAATAAGTAGAAGAAATATTACACGAAGAGAAAACTGAGTTATCAATCATGATGCTAAAAGCATTCCAGGATCGAGTCATAATATTATTACAGCTTTTAAGGCTGTCTTTGAACGATATACGTAAAAACTGTGCAGCCTCCTTCGTCATCCCTCTCAGAAGATTTTGAGCTAGTGTCAAGTAGTAACAAAGTGTAGTAACAAAGTAATGATGTAAATTTTAACCCCACAAGAATTATTCAATATATGCTATGATTAGCCCTTTAAGATTCTAGCATTATTCCAAATTTTAAAGTAGAATTATAGTAACATCTTTGATATGTTAATTCATATCACCTTTGTGATGTATGTTGTGATCTTTTCACTTCGTCTATACCTTCAATAATAAGTAAAAGAAATATTACACAAAGAGAAAACTGCGTTATCAATCATGATGCTAAAAGCTGTCCAAGAGTCATAATATTATTACAGCTTTTAAAGCTGCCTTCTAACAATATACGTAAAAACTTTGCAACCTCCTTCGTCTTCCCTCTCACAAGATTTTGAGCAAGTGTTAAGTATAACAAAGAAATTATTCTCATTTTAACCTTGCAAGAATTATTCAATATACGCTATGATTAGCCATGTAAGGTTCAAGCATTATTCAAAATTTTAAAAGTAAAATTATAGTAGCATCTTTGATATGTTGATTGATATCACCTTTGTGATGTATGTTGTGATCTTTTCACTTCGTCTATATCTTCAATAATGAGTATAAGAAATATTACACCAAGAGAAAACTGAGTTATCAATCATGATGCTAAAAGCTGTCTAAGCGTCATAATATTATTACAGCTTTTAAAGCTGCTTTGAACGATATACGTAAAAACTGTGCAGCCTCGTTCGTCATCCCTCTCACAAGATTTTGAGCAAGTGTTAAGTATAACAAAGAAATTATTCACATTTTAACCTTGCAAGAATTATTCAATATACGCTATGAGCCATGTAAGGTTCAAGCATTATTCAAAATTTTAAAAGTAAAATTATAGTAACATCTTTGATATGTTGATTGATATCACCTTTGTGATGTATGTTGTGATCTTTTCCCTTCGTCTATATCTTCAATAATAAGTATAACAAATATTACACCAAGAGAAAACTGAGTTATCAATCATGATGCTAAATACTGTCCAAGAGTCATAATATTATTACAGCTTTTAAAGCTGCTTTTTAACTATATACCTAAAAACTGTGCAACCTCCTACGTCTTCCCTCTCACAAGATTTTGAGCAAGTGTTAAGTATAACAAAGAAATTATTCACATTTTAACCTTGCAAAAATTATTCAATATACGCTATGATTAGCCATGTATGGTGTAGAGTTTGTCTTTTGCACAAGATAAATATACTTTATTCACGTAACTCGTAATACTTATTTCTACTACAACCAAGCGTGTGTTCTTCTACGTTTTTTGTACGTCCTCTGAGCCCGCGCTCTTGTCCTATATCTAACATCATATACGTTGTGCTATAACATGCAACAACACTACATCTCTCCCTTTTATCGAACTGTAACCATAACACAACAAAACAAATTATTATTAATGTTAAAGTTGTTTCAGATGTTAGCTTTAATACATCACATAGTCACCAAGATAGTTCGGACGCCGCCTTTCTCTTGCTGGTCGTTGGTTTTGACCTCGCTGTTCCTGACCTGCGTTTTGAAGTTCTACATTGTTCTCGTTGCTCCCATCGTCATCATCATCATCATCCTCTCCACTGTCGTTAGGAATGTTTGCCCACTGCTCTGCTGCCCGTTTTGTAACTTTCTTAAGATGAGAGGAATTTCTGCTTAGTGTTGATCCATCTGTTTTCTGTACGGTCACTAATGTTCCTTTCTTCCTGGTGACAAGTGCAGGTTTAGGATTATAGCGTGAGGACAACTTATTCTTTCGCTTCTGTTTTATCAATACCATATCACCTACACAAACGCGGCTAGGTTTGTGGTGATTCCGACGGTCGGAATAGGTTTTCATCTTCTTCTTCCCTTGTCGGTCTTTGGAACGCATTTCTGCATCATCGAGAGGTGGCACGAGCACTGCAGGCAGTTTAGTTTTGATTTTCCTACCAAACAAAAGCTCCGCCGGCGACTTCCCGGTAGTCGAGTGCGGCGTAGCTCGGTACTGCAGGAGAAACTGTTGTAGATCTTTCTTCCAATTCTTTCCTTCGATTGAGCTTGTTTTGATGGCTTTGCTTAGTGTACGCATAAAACGTTCAGCTTCGCCGTTAGCAGCTGGCCATAGTGGTGTAATTCTACGGTGTTGAAAACCTTTCTCTTTAGCATACTTGGCGAATTCGTGACCACTAAATGGGGGGCCGTTATCAGACTTCATAACATCCGGAATCCCATGCGTAGCAAAGATTCTATCTAACTTCGGAATAGTCGCTTCAGCGGAGGTAGATCGAAGAACTTCCACCTCCGGATACCGAGAGTAATCGTCAATGACAACTAGCAAGTAGTCACCGGATGGGAAAGGGCCACAAAAATCGGTTGAAACTTGGCTCCACGGCGCCGTTGGTAAGGTCGTCATTTGGAGGGGTTCTGGTGTCACATTTTGGCTTGTTGCTTGACATGGGATGCAATCATCGATCTCTGTCTTGACGTCCTTGTCAATGCCAGGGTACCATACCTTTTCTCGAAGGAGCTGCTTTGTTTTTACAATGCCTTGGTGGGACTCGTGCGCAAGTTTGACTGCTCGCAATTGAAGACATTTTGGGAGGACTACGCGTGTTCCCCGAAGGATGATGTCGGAATCCGTTGCAACAGTGAGCTCGAACTTGACTTTGTTGAATGGGGTAAGGTCAGGATCATTGTTTGGCCAAACGTCCGTGGTAATTGCCTGACGAAGGCGTTGGAAAATAGGGTCAGCTTTTGATGCACTGTTAACTTCTTCTAGAGTCATAGCTTTGGGTATAGCATGGCCGACCAGATAATTCACATACTCTTCAGCAATCTTCCGCTCTCTCGTTGTCTGGGAACGCGAAGGATGGCGTGATAGATAATCAGCAATGTTCAGCGGTCCGGGCCTGTATTTCACGGTGAAGGTGTACGGTTGAAGTCTCAAAGCCCAGCGTTGGATGCGGGCTGGAGGGTTAGAGGCGGGATTGTTAAAAATGGTTTCAAGTGGCTTGTGGTCTGTGACGATTTCAAACTGAGAACCATAGAGGTATAAATGAAACCGCTCACAACCCCAAACGATGGCTAGTGCTTCACGTTCGGTCTGCGAGTATCGTCGTTCTACATCGCTAAGCGTACGACTTGCATATGCAACAGAGCGTTCCTGTCCGTCTGCGTCAACTTGCGTTAGCACGGCACCCAGTCCGAAGGGGCTTGCATCAAACGTGGCAATCGTGCGCTTGCTAGGATCAAAATAAGCCATCGTGCGGTTGCTGGTCAAACACTCTTTTAAAGCGAGAAAAGACTTGTTCTGCTGAACCCCCCAGTTCCAACGCACTCCTTTTCTGGTCAAGTGTTTCAACGGCTCCGTCAATGTGGCGTAATTCGGAATAAAACGGGAACAAAATCCGGTTAACCCAAGGAAACTTCGGACTTCTGACGGATTCGTGGGAGGGGTGGCATCACAGATAGCAGCAATCTTCTTGGGATCCGCAGACATGCCTTTTGCAGAAAACACATACCCAAAGAAAGCCAGATTCTGCTTGTTGTAAACACACTTGGACCCGTTGAGGGTTAGACCTTTTTCCCGCAGACGTTGAAAGGTATCGGCTAGAGCAGCATCGTGTTCTTCTTGCGTACGCCCAAACACAATAATGTCGTCTGAAATGTTTTTCACGCCTGGGATTCCCTGTAGTGCCTGTTGAATAACTTGTTGGAAAACTTCCGAGGCTGAGGCCAAACCAAAAAGGAGACGGGTATATTGGCGGAGGCCCTTATGCGTGGTAAATGTGGTGAGGTACCGGGAGGCAGGTGTAAGCTCAATTTGATGGTATCCAGAACGAAGGTCGAGTTTGGAAAAAACACTTGCCCCATTCAAATCGTTTGTGACTTCCTCGATGGTAGGTGTGGGATGGCGCTGGCGTTGGACAGCTTTGTTTGGTTGACGGAGGTCAACACAAAGACGGATTTCCTTGGGGTTGCTGGTTTTTGGGACTGCCACTACAGGTGAAACCCATGGTGTGGGCCGTCAACCGCCTCAATGATGCCTTGCTGTTCCAAGCTCTCGATTTCTTGCTCTACTTGCTTTCGGATATGAAAAGGTATACGACGTGGCAGCTGGGCAACAGGCTTTACATCTGGGTCTATATATATTTGGAATTGGAAATCTTTGAGCTTGCCGATTCCATGGAAGATATCCTGGTATTCTTCCAATAACTGCGGTAGGGATTTTTGAGCACTGACTGTGTTGATGGAATGTGGGACTGAAATTAATCCCAAGGCGACTGAAGTGTCATGGCTAAGGATGGAGCCATGGAAGCCATCAACTACGTAAAATGAACCATTGGTTTTGCTTGATAAGGTTTCAATAGTGGCTTGAAACTTTCCGAGTAGGGCAAGAGGTTCTGCTGCACCATAGGCATAAATTCGTGTCGACGTCTTTTGCAACTGAATATGATCATTCTGCGTAACTATTTGCTCATATGCTGCCTTGTCGAGGATGTTCACTGATGCTCCCGAATCGATCATCATCACAATTTCAACACCATTGATGACAACGGGAAGCTGAGGCCTGGAGATCACATTAGCATGTTCCCCGTCAGTATTGGTTGCATAAATATATCCCTCATCATCAGATACGATGTCTTCAGAGATTTGGTTCAGTTGTTCACGTCTTGGACGCTGCTGGCCTTGGCGTTGGGTGTTGCGATTTTGGGGCCGACTGCGGCAGACTCGAGCAAAATGATTTTGCTTTCCACAGGAACGGCAGGATTTACCAAATGCTGGGCACGGCTTGGAGGGAACATGGGGCCATGTTTCACCACAATTTCTACAATATCCTCTAGGCTGTTGTCGGTGGTCATTACTTGTTAGCGGGCGATTTGCAGGTGTTGCTTGAATGGCACTGATCTCAGGAGTTGTAGGGCTGTTGGTACCAATACGAGCTGCTTGTTGTTTTGAGCATTCCAAAATACGACCTTGCTTTAAGATGAAGGTCAAATCCGCTTTTTCTTCACGAAGAATCTTTTCTTTCAGTCTATTAGAGCTACAATTAGCCAGAATTTGATCGGCAATAACATCATCAATATTCTCAAACTCACACGTTTCAGCCAGGTTACGAAGTCGAGAAGCGAATTGATCAATAGACTCACCGTCTTGTTGACATGCTTGTTTAAAATGGTATCGTTCATATCGAATATGTTTCTTCGGAGCAAAATATTCGTTGAGTTTTGCGGCAGCTGTATCGTAGTCGTCTCCCGTATCCGTCAATCCTTTAAACACTTTCTGAACAGTTGGCCCGCTGATATGCAAAAGAAGCGCTCGCTTTTGTTTCTTGTCTTCAACTTTAGCTGCAATTGTAAAAATCTCGAATTGTTCGAGCCATTCTTTCCACCGTGTTGCGATTGACGATGGCTCGGAATAAGCATCGAATTGTGGCAAGTTCGGCATTAAATTTAATTGAGCCATTATAATCCTCGTCGCCAATTGTAGAGTTTGTCTTTTGCACAAGATAAATATACTTTATTCACGTAACTCGTAATACTTATTTCTACTACAACCAAGCGTGTGTTCTTCTACGTTTTTTGTACGTCCTCTGAGCCCGCGCTCTTGTCCTATATCTAACATCATATACGTTGTGCTATAACATGCAACAACACTACATATGGTTTAAGCATTATTCAAAA
>NW_021163963.1:0-12500 GCF_004324835.1 Dendronephthya gigantea | reverse complement strand
CAAAATTTGACTAACTCTCTAAACATCCTCTTTGATCGACATCTGTGCAAGCTAACTTCAGAAATGTCGCCATTTCGCATAAGTCGATCACAGCAAAATCAGCACTTTTTCGAACATGTTCGAGAGACCTCGAGTTGTTCCCCTCTTAGTGCGGGTTGACTGGGCACTTTGTCAAACATGTTCGGGAGACATCGAGTTGTTCCCCTCTTAGTGCCGGTTGACTGGGCACTTTGTCGAACATGTTCGGGAGACATCGAGTTGTTCCCCTCTTAGTGCCGGTTGACTGGGCACTTTGTCGAACATGTTCGGGAGACATCGAGTTGTTCCCCTCTTAGTGGGGGTTGACTGGGCACTTTGTCGAACATGTTCGGGAGACATCGAGTTGTTCCCCTCTTAGTGCGGGTTGACCTGGCACTTTGTCGAACATGTTCGGGAGACATCGAGTTGTTCCCCTCTTAGTGGGGGTTGACTGGGCACTTTGTCGAACATGTTCGGGAGACATCGAGTTGTTCCCCTCTTAGTGCGGGTTGACTGGGCACTTTGTCGAACATGTTCGGGAGACCTCGAGTTGTTCCCCTCTTAGTGCGTGTTGACTGGGCACTTTGTCGAACATGTTCGGGAGACATCGAGTTGTTCCCCTCTTAGTGCGGGTTGACTGGGCACTTTGTCGAACATGTTCGGGAGACATCGAGTTGTTCCCCTCTTAGTGCGGGTTGACTGGGCACTTTGTCGAACATGTTCGGGAGACATCGAGTTGTTCCCCTCTTAGTGCGGGTTGACTGGGCACTTTGTCGAACATGTTCGGGAGACATCGAGTTGTTCCCCTCTTAGTGCGGGTTGACTGGGCACTTTGTCGAACATGTTCGGGAGACATCGAGTTGTTCCCCTCTTAGTGCGGGTTGACCTGGCACTTTGTCGAACATGTTCGGGAGACATCGAGTTGTTCCCCTCTTAGTGGGGGTTGACTGGGCACTTTGTCGAACATGTTCGGGAGACATCGAGTTGTTCCCCTCTTAGTGCGGGTTGACTGGGCACTTTGTCGAACATGTTCGGGAGACCTCGAGTTGTTCCCCTCTTAGTGCGTGTTGACTGGGCACTTTGTCGAACATGTTCGGGAGACATCGAGTTGTTCCCCTCTTAGTGCGGGTTGACTGGGCACTTTGTCGAACATGTTCGGGAGACATCGAGTTGTTCCCCTCTTAGTGCGGGTTGACTGGGCACTTTGTCGAACATGTTCGGGAGACATCGAGTTGTTCCCCTCTTAGTGGGGTTGACTGGGCACTTTGTCGAACATGTTCGGGAGACATCGAGTTGTTCCCCTCTTAGTGGGGTTGACTGGGCACTTTGTCGAACATGTTCGGGAGACATCGAGTTGTTCCCCTCTTAGTGCGGGTTGACTGGGCACTTTGTCGAACATGTTCGGGAGACATCGAGTTGTTCCCCTCTTAGTGGGGTTGACTGGGCACTTTGTCGAACATGTTCGGGAGACATCGAGTTGTTCCCCTCTTAGTGGGGGTTGACTGGCACTTTGTCGAACATGTTCGGGAGACATCGAGTTGTTCCCCTCTTAGTGGGGGTTGACTGGGCACTTTGTCGAACATGTTCGGGAGACATCGAGTTGTTCCCCTCTTAGTGCGGGTTGACTGGGCACTTTGTCGAACATGTTCGGGAGACATCGAGTTGTTCCCCTCTTAGTGCGGGTTGACTGGGCACTTTGTCGAACATGTTCGGGAGACATCGAGTTGTTCCCCTCTTAGTGGGGTTGACTGGGCACTTTGTCGAACATGTTCGGGAGACATCGAGTTGTTCCCCTCTTAGTGCGGGTTGACCTGGCACTTTGTCGAACATGTTCGGGAGACATCGAGTTGTTCCCCTCTTAGTGGGGGTTGACTGGGCACTTTGTCGAACATGTTCGGGAGACCTCGAGTTGTTCCCCTCTTAGTGCGTGTTGACTGGGCACTTTGTCGAACATGTTCGGGAGACCGAGTTGTTCCCCTCTTAGTGCGTGTTGACTGGGCACTTTGTCGAACATGTTCGGGAGACATCGAGTTGTTCCCCTCTTAGTGCGGGTTGACTGGGCACTTTGTCGAACATGTTCGGGAGACATCGAGTTGTTCCCCTCTTAGTGCGGGTTGACTGGGCACTTTGTCGAACATGTTCGGGAGACATCGAGTTGTTCCCCTCTTAGTGGGGTTGACTGGGCACTTTGTCGAACATGTTCGGGAGACATCGAGTTGTTCCCCTCTTAGTGCGGGTTGACTGGGCACTTTGTCGAACATGTTCGGGAGACATCGAGTTGTTCCCCTCTTAGTGCGGGTTGACTGGGCACTTTGTCGAACATGTTCGGGAGACATCGAGTTGTTCCCCTCTTAGTGGGGTTGACTGGGCACTTTGTCGAACATGTTCTGGAGACCTCGATTCCTTCGCCTCTTGGTAGCGATCTAAATCGCGACTTTTTTGGACATGTTCAAGAGAACTCGTTTTTCTCTCATCTTAGTCCGGGTCGAAAGTGCGACTTTTCCGAACATGTTCGAGAGACCTATAGTTGTTTCCCTCTTCTGCCGGTTATGTTCGAGAGACATCGATATGCTCCCCCTTATCCTGAACATGTTCGGGAGACCTCGAGTTGTTGGCTTTTTTTGCGGACATGTTCGACTGCTCCGAGGATGTGTGAGTGTCGGGAAAAAAAGAAACAAATCGTAGAACAAGGGCTTAATCTCAGCAGATCGTAGCAACAAGGCTACTCTACTGCTTACAATACCCCGTTCTTTATTTAAGTCGTCTGCAAATGATTTAGCTCTGGAAAATTTAGATTTTGATCGTTGTAGTGCTTTGGAGCATTGTCCGCTCCGTGGGCACGTTGTGACGCAGGAGGCGCGAATGATCGCGTCTCTATTCGTGTTCGCTTAAGTCGTCCAGAGAAAAGGAATCGTTGCGTTCTAGCACGGATTCTGATTTAGAGGCGTTCAATCATAATCCAACAGATGGTAGCTTCGCACCATTGTCTTTTCAGGCAAGTGCATGAGCCAATTGTCTGAATCTGCGGTTCCTCTCGTACTGAGCAGAATTACTATTGCAACAACCATTCAACAGTAGGGTAAAACTAACCTGTCTCACGACGGTCTAAACCCAGCTCACGTTCCCTATTGGCGGGTGAACAATCCGACGCTTGGCGAATTCTGCTTCGCAATGATAGGAAGAGCCGACATCGAAGAATCAAAAAGCAACGTCGCTATGAACGCTTGGCTGCCACAAGCCAGTTATTCCTCCACACACGTATACGTTCATATACTCTTTCGATTTACACCACAATAATACTTTATTTTTCCCTTTAGATCTTAGACCTACTGAGTATAGACATATCTCATTACATATGCAATATGTATATATATATTGTAACTTTTCTGGTGAAAAAAATTTCGCATCCAAAGTGACATATTTGTAAAGTTTGGAAACTGGAGTTTCACGCTATGTAACATTTTCTGACTTTCTGCAGCAGGGGGTGATTCCAGGGGGTGTGAAAATGGTCCTCGTAAGTACGAATTAAAATTCAAATTTAAGACATCCCGTAAGGCTTTGCGTTTTTGTAAATCGTAACGTTTTTTTTTGCTTTGTAATGTCTGTCGCCATGGTTACACTTGAGCGAAAAGAGAAAACTGTAGATGTCTTCGTTCGTGAGTTACGATCGGTCAAAAATGGCGAAATTATGGTAATTTTTTTTCGATTTTCAAACGAGCGTTTTGTTTCCCCACCTGGAATGTCCAAATGGCCATTTTTGGGACCACTCGTTTTTTTTTTAGATTTGTGGGAAACTTTGTAGTTCACGTGTGGAAAAGAAAGTAAATCTGTAAATTATTTCGTTTTTTATAACGCCTCAAACATGGCCACCGTAAAACAATTTTTCGAAATGACGAATTTTGCGTATTTCAACAACGAATAAATTTATGTACTTTGGGTTCGTGGGCGGACGAGGTATACTCTTAGAAACTTTGAGAATATGTGAACACATTTTTAGAGTTGTAGTTGGGGTAACGATCGAGGTTACGTTTTGATGACGTGTCAAACATGTCTCTTTTAGCATATTCGCATGCTGAATTACCATATTAAATGCAAAAACGCGAAATTCAAAGGGAATTTTCTTTCTTGGGTTGCATAAGTATTCCTTTAATTTACGTTATCATAAGAAATAAAACTTTTTTAAGTGTCATACTAAAGTACAAAGTGTTTTGAGTTAAATTTACTTTTTCCAGGGGGGTGTAAACTCTGCCAAAATGAATGAAAATGGTTAAAACGTGATTTTTAGTACCACTGAAAAAGGGTGTTTCTTTGCTCGGAAGACGTTAGCGTGCACATACATCTCTTGACTGGAAGGCATGAACAAGTATGTTATTTTTTCTTTCAGGGGTCGAACAAACATGGCTTGTTTTTTGTTACAGGGAATAAGCAAGGCAGCGGAAACATCCTTGAAAAAGACCTCTGTGTAGAATGTTGTATTTTTTACCTATTACAGAATAAAGTTGATTTAAAAATGTATTTACATGCTCAAAGTGAGAAAAATAATGAGTTTAATGAAATAAATGTTTCTTTCCGGAAAGTATTTCACAAAATAAATTATTAGTTCTTTTTCATTGGCAATCTTTTTTTCTTTGGGAGTTGTATTGCGGATTCTAATTGTAAAAGTTAATTTGGTATAGTTCTGTAAATGCTGTGAACCACTTTCTGAGAAAAGAACTTGTGTCAGAGGTGCTTTTTTGTATTCCATGCTTTTCTATTTTGTATGAGGTTGGGCTTCTCTTCGTCTGAATACACAAAAGGACTCAACTAAGGTAAAACGAGCTCAACGTTGTGCAATAATTTTGCAAATAATACTGGATTTTTACAAACCTCCAATATACATATATAATATATTTACATATATATGACGAATTTTCTCCCAATTTTTTACAAGTGTAATTGTTGAGAAGTAGACCAGTGAAACAGAAAATAGGAAATATTATAAAAGTGTAATTAACAGGTAAACTTGTGTAATCAAAAGTTATTAATATGATTCTTTCCAAAATACTGTGCATATGTACATGGAATAGAAATAGTAAAATGACACAACAAATTTTCTATGTTTTACACTGTTAATGTGTATCCCACAATCATTATTAGCGTTTAACATTGTTTGTCACTGATTGACAAATTAGATATATTTTATAATAATAACATTGAAAACTTCAGTTCTTAAAATGGTAGAGGTTAGAAACGATTACAACTCAACCGGCAAACACTGTTCACTTCTGATTGGAGTTAAAAGTACCAAATCTGCAAGCTGTCGTACTCTGGACAGGGCTACGTAAGCCATGCCAGGAGGTATATGCAGAATGTCTAGCCACAAAATGACTTTATCAAGAGTTAACCCAACAGCTTTGGCAATGGTTAATGCATAACAAGGTGAAAATGGATAGCAAGTGCATGGTATTTTATCTTTGTCTAAGTAAGTAACAGGATATATTGGCACTATCTGTCCACCAGTGAGTTTCAAAAATATCGTTGCATTTCGAATACAGTGCACAGTAGCTTGTTGACCATTTACAACATTTAATGCTTTATTTCGATTTTGTGTAATCAGGACACGCATATTTCGATATATAGGACAGGGGTCTTGTTCGTTATCACATTGTACTGTTGTAAGAGGGATAGCATCTGAAAAAAGTTTGCTTATGGATATATTGTTAATTCTTCTGGCAGCATTCCGGGTAAATGTAAGCACAATGGCAGTAAGATGTACATCTAAAGCAGCAGATATTTGTTCATCACTGGGAGAAAAAGTGTCACACAAGACTCGACCATGTTGGATAGAATCAAGCAAATGTTGTGTTGGTTTCCAGTCGTGAATATGCGTCAGGAATTCTTTATATTTCTTATCCACAACACGGTACTGCGTCTTCAGTGGCTATCTCTGAACAAGACTGTAAAAGTTCTTGTCGGAAAAAATACTTGGAACCTGCTAAATTGTATTCTCAGGAGTATTCTCAATTGGTTGAATTTGTTTTGGGTCACCCGTTACAAGAACAACCGGTCTAACAATTAATTCAGATATAGTAGTAAGTATATGCCTTGCAATTCGTAGAGAAATCATGGATAATTCGTCTAAGACGATTAAATCATAACGCAAAAGGCCATGGTTAACTGTTGCTCTTTCGGAAGTGTTAACTGGTATAGAAAAGCAACTGTGAACTGTGTCAGAGTGGAAATTGGGAGAGGAAAATTTGTTACTGTATAGTCGGATAAAACACCTGTTGGGCATGCAACAAGAACTTGCCAATCATATTCAATAACCTTTTGGGCACAGGCACACACGATATGTGATTTTCCCCTTCCACCTTCACCAGTAACTAGCGTAAATTTTCTCCAGTCTAGAGTGCTATCTGGTATAATCTCAGGTGAATTATGGTTTGATGGTTCACCTTCATCTTCAAAATCGGAAAATACTTCGTTTCTTAGGTCTTCCTCATAGTAACGATCGCGAAGTGCTAATGCTTGGATTACCCTATTCACAATTGCAGATTGAAGTGCATCAAGTGGAAAAGATAAGTTGGCAAGGTTAGTGTGAATAGCAAATTGGTTAGTTTTAATCATTTGTCTCTCCCACATGTACAAACTATCCTTTAAAGCAGCAATGTGTGCCATGACTGTATCAACAAAGTACTCTTTGTTTCCTTCTTGACGGATGTGCTCACGAACAAGATCATCGTTTGTCCATTTATCTGCCATAAAATGAACAACCGATGCGAAAAAACGAATTTGTTGGGGAACTTCGTGGAATCTCGGGTAGTTTAATTGCGCCATGGATCTATGAGGATAATTCATTAAAAGCTCTTGAAAGAAGTGCTCGTCGTTGAATGGAGATAAAAATTTTAGTGAGACAAGTGTATTTCCATCTTTATATTGTTTTGGAGTAGCAACATTGGTATTAAATTTTCTTAGCCATTCAATGAATGACATATTTTCAAATTGATTTGCTCTAGTTACATACTTGTTATGAAGTTTTTTTCACTCACATTGGTCCTTCTTGGTACTATATAATGCTTAGTTCTACTTGAAGACCATGAAAATTTTATTGCAGACAAATGAAGCCACATTTCAGGCTCGCATGGTTGTAATTGAGAGAGGTATCTATATGCCGCCTGATAGGGCAAAACATGTGAAGAGTATAACGTCTCGTTGGAATATGCGTCTTGCCATTTTGAAACATATGATGTAACATAGCGTAACACCATATGTCTTCCATCTGTTCCTTGGACATCCATTCGGCATTTTAGGGTAGGGAGCACTGTTTCAATGTAAGCCCTTAAGTTGAGAACAAAAGACTCTTTTGGGTAATAAAGTTTAACAACTGGCCGGCCGTTAACTTCTGGAAAACATGTTGACTCTTCATTTTCTTTTAACCAACTTTTGTTGGAGGTTGATCTTATGTACAGAAAGCAGCATCTGGATTTTCCCAGGGAATATTAGCGAAGCAGTTGATGCTGTATGTACTTAATATTGTTTAACCACAACCACACAAGCAGATGTAAGTGAACTGTGCCGCGCTGTTGAAACTCGAAACTATTTACTCTATTGCAATAATTGGAGTTATATATTGTTAGATTCTGTAATATTAATTTTCATTGGGTTTTGAAAAAAAATATAAATGTTGAACTTGTTCTGTTTTCCATTACTTATAATTTTCTGTTGCAATTATTGGATCGACAAATTTAAGAATCATTAGAGTATTTTTTGAAACATACATACTAATTTGAAACATAACACAATGTATTTTTCAAAATTCAAATAATTAAAATTTTCACAGTGATTGTTCTGTCTTGACAATGTTATTTGCAGGTGAATCAAAAAAGGTATCAAATTCAAATGCTATTGCACGTAATTTTCAGAGTGTATGAAGCGGACCTTTTTTCCTATTCGAAGTTCAAGCTTTTCAATTGAATGACCTTTTTTCTACTCAATAATTGGTGGTGAAAAATGCTCAATACGAGTCAATAAAAAGTTTAGTGAAAATTGCATTTTTATGGATGTTTTTAAAATAGATAACGTAAACGACGGTTTCCTAAATGAAGTCGGGTATGAGAGCATACTTTTAGTTCCGAAAAGTGCAAAGAGGATGAGGTTTTTGAATATTAACATTAACGAAAAACAAGCAATTTGGGTGCATAATGAAGCTTTGGTGAACCTAACATAGGCTTGGGTGGGTTTCAGGGTGGGAATTGGTGTATAACAGGTTAATACATGTGGGGGGGTTTCCCTGTGGTACTTTTCTGCACCCTAGCTTAAACTCGTAAAGACTAAGGATCGATAGGCCATGCTTTCACGTTTGTATTCATACTGAAATCAAAATCAAGTGAGCTTTTGCCTTTTGCTCTACATGAGTTTCCGTTCTCATTGAGCTCACCTTAGGACACCTGCGTTATCATTTGACAGTCGTGCCGCCCCAGCCAAACCCAACCTGACAGTGTCTTCGGCTCGGATCGACGGCAGAGAGCGATCTTAATGCTAAAGTGGACGTTGAGGTCCAGCTCCGCTTCACCGATAAGTAAAAAAACGATAAGAGTAGTGGTATTTCACCGGCGGATTGCTCCTCCACTTTTCTACACCTCTCATGTTTTTTCCAGAGTGACTAGAGTCAGCTCAACAGGTCTTCTTTCCCGCTGTTGCTGCCAAGCCCGTTCCCTTGGCTGTGGTTTCGCTAGTAGTAGATGGGACAGTGGGAATCTCGTTAATCCATTCATGCGCGTCACTAATTAGATGACGAGGCATTTGGCTACCTTAGAGAGTCATAGTTACTCCCGCCGTTTACCCGCGCTTGGATGATTACTTCACTTTGACATTCGAGCACTGGGCAGAAATCACATTGCGTCAACACCAGTCACCAGCCATCGCATGCTTTGTTTTAATTAAACAGTCGGATTCCCCTTGTCCGTTCCAGTTCTAAGTTGGTTGTTATCGCCTGCCGAATCGACCTGACGGTCACAGCTGAGTCAATCCACGCGAAGTCCCTTCGCAGTCCGACTTCGACGCGCAGCAAGCCACGCATCTCCGTCAGCCCACGCCGAGTCCTCGCGCTTCAAGTCCCAGCCCGACAGACCCACCCTTAGAGCCAATCCTTTTCCCGAAGTTACGGATCTATTTTGCCGACTTCCCTTACCTACATTGTTCTATCAACTAGAGGCTGCTCACCTTGGGACCTGCTGCGGTTATGAGTACGACCAGAAGAAAATGAACGACTCGCTCGGATTTTCAAGGGCCGTCGAAGCGCCGGACCCCAAAGAAGTTTGGGGCTTTACCGGACGTGAAACCCTATCTCCGGCTAAACCGATTTCAGGGTAACGTTGCCCGTTAAAAAGAAAGAACTCTTCCCGGGGCTCTCGCCGACGTCTCCGAGTTCGGTTGCGTTGCCGCTTGTGCCACTAGGTGGCAGTATCCCTGTTCTGGTTCGGGAATATAACCCGATTCCCTTTCGATAGGCGGTCCGCGAATGGGACGCTTTGTAACGGAATTTCCCTATCTCTTAGGATCGACTAACCATGTCCAACTGCTGTTCACATGGAACCTTTCTCCCTTCAGTCTTCAAAGTTCTCATTTGAATATTTGCTACTACCACCAGATCTGCACCGGCGGCCGTTTCCCTGGCTCGCGCCAAAGGCTGCGTCGACCGCCGCGCCTCCTACTCGTCGGAACGTCGCGCTTGCTCCGACGGCCGAGTATAGGTGCGACGCTTGAGCGCCATCCATTTTCAGGGCTAGTTGATTCGGCAGGTGAGTTGTTACACACTCCTTAGCGGATTCCGATTCCATGGCCACCGTCCTGCTGTCATATCAACTAACCTTTCGTGGGATCTGATGAGCGTCGACTTCGGCACCTTACTCGGCGTTCGGTTCATCCGCTCGCCAGTTCTGCTTACCAAATGGCCCACTAGGCTCGCTTCGAGTGTCCGGCTTCAATCGAGCGTCGACTTCTTACCAATTTAAGTTTGAGATAGGTTAGGTCATTTCGACCTGACCTTATCATTCGTTTACCTGATATGATGTATGAACTCCGCTTCCTGAGGGAATTCGGAGGACCAGCTACTAGATGGTTCGATTAGTCTTTCGCCGCTATCCAATTCGCGATCGTTTGCACGTCGATCGCTACGAGCTTCCACCAGTGTTTCCGCTGGCTTCACCTATTCAGGCTAGTTCACCATCTTTCGGGTCCCACAGATCGCTCTTACTCACCTCTCTGGAGCAGACAAGGTCGGTCGATGCTGCGGGACGATGTGAACGCGTTCTCACCTCAACCGTCCGAGGACGGCCTTTACTTTCATTGCGCCCACGGGTTTCGATCCCGGGACTCGCGCCATGTTAGACTCTTGGTCCGTGTTTCAGACGGGTCGGATGGCGCCGTTGGTCGTCGCTCCTGGCGCGTGTGTGCGGCACCGTCACGATCGCAGGCGCGGTTCGGGCACAGGCGTGCCGTCCGCCACGGTCGACATGCCGGACCGATCGGTCGGGTCGCCGCCGAGCACGCGCCGCAGACCACGGTCGCCGACGAGCTATGCGAGCGCAAGTCTTAACAACCAGCGCGAGGCCGGTCCACCTTCCTTGCGACCTTATCGCCCGTCACCCGACGCTGACGCTCGCTCGCCGAAGTGCGCCGTCCGCGCACCGCGTCCGAGCGCGCCTCGTCCATGCGGATCGAGAGCGCGACCGTCGCGATGCGCGAGCGACTGATCTGGCGGGGCGAATTGCTAACTCCATTCGCTTCCCTTTCAACGGTTTCACGTACTCTTTAACTCTCTTTTCAAAGTCCTTTTCATCTTTCCCTCACGGTACTTGTTCGCTATCGGTCTCGTGCCTGTATTTAGCTTTAGATGGAGTTTACCACCCGTTTTGGGCTGCATTCCCAAACAACCCGACTCTTCGAGCACATCGCGAGCGCTCGAGCATTGCCACGTACGGGGTTGTCACCCTCTGTGACGTGCTGTTCCAAGCACTTAGGCAGACTCGTTGCGCCGGGAAGTACTTCTCGAAACTACAATTCGCCGCTGCACAACGGAGATTTTCAAGTTGAGCTGTTCCCTCTTCATTCGCCATTACTGGGGGAATCCTTGTTAGTTTCTTTTCCTCCGCAGTATATGCTTAATTCAGCGGGTAATCTTGCCTGATCTGAGGTTATGAATGAATCAATGGATATGTTGCGCGCGTCGGCCGGCACGCGCGATACGAAGAGCTCCCTTGCTATACATGTTTAGGCTTCGTTCGCGCGTCGGTAACGTCGCGACGGCAACGTGTGCTGCACTTCGAGGGACGCGCCGCTTCGAGCTGCGGCACGACGCCCCATCGAGTCGAAACCGACTCGGCGTTTCGTTAACCAACACTCAGACAGACATGCTCCCGGTATAACCGAGAGCGCCATTTGCGTTCAAGATTCGATGATTCACTGAATTCTGCAATTCACACTACGTATCGCAGCTGGCTGCGTTCTTCATCGATGCACGAGCCAGAGATCCACCGTTAAAGTTGTATATATTTGCATGAAAATACATACGCACAGTTAAACTTCGACGTGTTGTGTTTGAAAAAGTAAAATGGGGGGCCGGGCAATGGCGAAATGAAGCGCTCATCGCGTTTCGAGATCGATGTGTCCATCCACCGAACATTTAAGAGCGAACGAGCGCTCACCTCCCTCGTGGTTTGTAAGTTCACGCGCGTTCGATTGCCGATCGAAACGTTGATGATCCTTCCGCGGTTCACCTACGGAAACCTTGTTACGACTTTTACTTCCTCTAAATGATCAAGTTTGACCAACTTTTTGGACGTCCGTCGGATGGGCCGAAGCCCATCTGACAGTGCCAATCCGGAGGCCTCACTAAACCATTCAATCGGTAGTAGCGACGGGCGGTGTGTACAAAGGGCAGGGACGTAATCAACGCGAGCTGATGACTCGCGCTTACTAGGAATTCCTCGTTCAAGATCAAGAATTACAATGATCTATCCCAGCACGACGATGATTCACAGTTACCCACACCTTTCGGTGAAGGAGCGACTCGTTGCCATCGTCAGTGTAGCGCGCGTGCGGCCCGGACATCTAAGGGCATCACAGACCTGTTATTGCCTTCCTGACTTTGGTTAACACGCCAGTCCCTCTAGAGTCGAGAGCGATTCGCGAATCGTCTGACTATTTAGCAGGTCAAGGTCTCGTTCGTTAACGGAATTAACCAGACAAATCACTCCACACTAGAACGGCCATGCACCACCACCCTAGAATCAAGAAAGAGCTCTCAATCTGTCAATCCTTACTATGTCTGGACCTGGTGAGTTTTCCCGTGTTGAGTCAAATTAAGCCGCAGGCTCCACTCCTGGTGGTGCCCTTCCGTCATTCCTTTAAGTTTCAGCTTTGCAACCATACTTCCCCCGGAACCCAAACTTTGGTTTCCCATAAGGTGCCACGAGGTCATCAAATAACACTCGCTGATCCCT